>NW_018479991.1:7806-31040 GCF_002113885.1 Mizuhopecten yessoensis | reverse complement strand
TAAAACAAGGTTATACATTTAAATACGACATCGTATACAATATAGCATTTCTTACCCAGCCTAAAACAAGGTTATACATTTAAATAGACATCGTATACAATATAGCATACTTACCCAGCCTAAAACAAGGTTATACATTTAAATACGACATCGTATACAATATAGCATTTCTTACCCAGCATAAAACAAGATTATACATTTAAAAACGACATCGTATCAACAACACGTTTGTTTACATACCAAAATTCAAATGATACTCTGTTTTTGTAAACCCTTTGTAATACTCTCTAATGTATAACTAAACCTGTACCGTAAACTTTTCAAATACAAACCAATATCAAAATTGTTTTATAGAACTAAGTTTTTTTTTTATACTTTTCCTAATGAAAGGCACTAATTTTATCTATCTTTCCAAAACTAACCGAACATTTAATCGAACAATCACGAACACGCTTACAATCTTAGTTGTCTCGCTGTCCGACATCAAATAAGCAAGGGGAGCTAACACACGATTATCAATTTTTAAAGAAAAAAAAAAAAACTTTTTTTTTTTTCGTTTTCTAACACGACAATTTAATAAATTGAATGTGACATGGTCGTATTCCTATTGTATTTATGTGGTGGTGTGCACCAAGTTTAAATTATATGAATAGGAGAATTTGAATTCAGAAAACGTCTTATCATCATACATGTTCTTTATAATTATTATTAGTTAAATTACCAAATGATCTAAGTTTTATAACGCTTAACGCCTTGATGAAAATGTTGTAGTTTTAAGAATGACTAAAGTAGATGTATAACAAACAGAAATCAGGAGAGACTGGCTACCAGTTGCTCGGGTAAAAGTGTAGGAGCTCTCACTATAGCTGGGATAATTATAAACACTGCAGAAAAACAACTAAGGGAACGAGTGTTCAGATCCACTAACGGAAAGACAGTTGAGATCTGTACCACAGGGAATGATTTGAAACTAACAACATAAACTAAAATTCGACTTAATTCACTTATAGTAACTTTTCCCCCTCTGAACTAAATAAGGACTACACCATACATATAATCGTATACTGTACTTGGGTTCTCTGTATCGCCGTTGTAACGAAATTGAAATGTAAAGCCAACGTCTCGCCTCAATAATGGAAAAAGCTTCACCCATTAACGAAATAATGTAATGAGTTTATACGTGAACAAGACCTTATCGATTGCATGTCTCTCTGTTTACTGTCGTCACTGGGCCCTCCATTCCTTATAATGATCGTACTCATTCACGCTAAGCATAGTCAGCTTTGTCAAGTTAACACTATTTTTGTATACATTTGTATTCTTTTGTGTATTTTAACACGTAACGAATGCATAATTGAATGGTATAGTTGTGAGGAGTGAATATCAAAATTGATATTTTTGTGTTCTAAGTTTTAAAAGATCAATTAAAAATAAGTTTACGGGTCCTTACGACTTCTGGATAAAAACGGATTTTCAATAAGCTGTTGTTAGTTTAAAATATGTAACATGTAAACCCTGAAGGTTTAAATACATGAAAATTCACAAAAAAATATATAATATAAATATAATAATGCTTTACAGTTGTAACGTACTTATTTGAAGTATTTGAAATGTATACAGAATGAAAAAAGCTTAACTAAATAAAGCTAACCCTGCTGCTAAAGAAATAGGACAAGTTTCTTATAGGAATCTATTTCTGTTCCTGTTCCTCCAAATCAAACAAATATCGGTTGATTAAGAATCACAATTTGAACCGGAAACTTTCGAATACTTTAAATATTGTTTACGAATCAGTAGGTCACGCGCTCACGCGACAGTCACGAGACCAACCCGGCAATTATTCAAATTATCCCTGCACATCGAGACGTTTCATTTGGAAAGGAAATCAAATTTGCCCTCACTAATTTTTGAATAAGATTTTCAAAGGTCCATCTGTCAGAAAGCAAGGGACAGAGAGATATCATGCATGCAACGTGCATTGTAACAGGAACACGTGCATTGTAACAGGAACACGTGCTTTGGTGTATTCCACACATAAGGAGATGCATGGAAAGGTCGAATTTGACCACAAGCATAGGTATACACCTTGTACATGAGGACTTGTGTGACATTTACTCTAGAGTAGGGCTAATACGTATATCCAAAAGAGCACCACAGACTCTGCAGTAACACACACTATACATACGTAAATGATGGGTCAACACGATTCGACCGAACACGATTATATAGCACCTAAAGATCGGAAAGACAAATTGAACGTAAATATTTTTTCCATCCCTTTTTGGTTAAGAAGTCTATCCATTTAAACCACATCTTGTAAACTGTTTATTATCAAATATATGAAAAGAAAGTAAAACGAAACCAAACATATACATTTTAAACATGGTGCACATTTCGTCCATATTTTGAAATACAAAACAAGAACAAAAATGAAATATGCGATGAAGCAGTGTATGAAAGGCAATCTCATATAAAGACTGCTACCTGTCAGTACGTACCGTGGTAGTATAAACCAAAGATTGTCTCCTGTATAATGTCCGGTATCATATGAGATACTAACGAAACTCTTTATCACCTATATAACATACATAGCTACATGACGGTCCATTCCCTGTGAGATATATGAACGAGTATATCGAAAGCTACGGTGGACAGTATTTTTTTACCATAAATCTCGTATGAAACACAGATAGAATTCACGACCCCGTTTTATCCAATGATCAATAGTTTTGGTGATTTTGCAAAACAAGCCTTTCCAGGCCTTTTTTAAAGTATACAATTACACTGTCTTTTCTCTATATTATTCGTCTCCATTGTGATGCCATTAGATAATATGGCGTCATTTTATTATCATTTGATGACGTCACAATAGGTCATATTACTTGATATTTTCTTCTGTGCCGAGTCTTGGTTATATCCTCTCTTACTTCACCTGTTAAAGATATACTCTTTTGAGGCTTTAATTCACGTCTCTTTTTTATCTCGTGTGATGGGTTTTGTAATATTTATCAAATCATGGACAACTTTAAAAGCAAACACCCTCTGAAAAAATGTGTCGAAAATCTAGATGCCTGTTGTTTGCAGAACTTTTTCATACATTCATACATATCTGATAATTTAATTGGAAAATATTGTCTGAATATATTCTGTAGATGATTTAAACCAAAACGAGAAAAAAATCACCTAAATCACATATTATATTAATTGGTATCAGCTCACGGCCAGCTATTTTGTTTTTAATTTTCTGCTATGCCAATAACTTTTTTTCCAAAAATGCATATAAGAAAAAATATATAATACAGGAATTCTTTAACCTCTCAGAGGAGTACATCCTCAAGAATCATTGTATTTATTACAATATTTCCAGACAACCTGCGTCCCTTTATCATGTAGATTGATAGTGACAGCTTTTATCAACATTCTAACATGTTTCCATTACAAACAGGAACAATAAGTTTAATGTATTGCTACACTCAGTCCCGAGGAGACTTTCTATAGAATCATTTTGTATAACCAACTAAACCTTATAACGAAAGTAAACTATTTAGAGTCAATATATGGAATGTTACACAGTAGTGACTACTGCCGAGATGCCTGAAACAAACCAAACACAATTCCAGAGACGAAGCAATTGATGTGGAGACAAACAATGTAAACAAATAATACCCTCAGAAATTGTCATTGAGTCTGGAGTCTTCAATTAACGTTCTCGTTTAAATTTTTGGAAACGAAATTTTTCTTCCGATCTCATTTTCTTAAAGTTGGTTTGGCACCGTATGGACATTTATATTCACTCCAAGACTCGGCCCGAACAATGGTGGCCTACAATCAGGACATTGCAATCACTGCTCTGTTTGTGCCATATGATTTGCCTTACTTTTCACCTTTTTCATGATCAAAAATCAAAAGAGCTTCAGTTAAAACGAATTTTCTGTTTATAACACTGACCATCTGTACAGCATACAATTAAACTGCTTCAGACTTAACAATCCTACCATTTCACTCGTGGCGTATGCACTATATTCTGGTCATAATTATTACAGTTTGGTGTATTCTCTATACATTCCTGGCTTAATGAAATGACTGTTTGTTTTTTGGCGTTTTTCATAAGTACTTTTCTTCCGGTAAAATATTTTCGAATGTTTTCTCTGAAACAACTAGCCGAATACTGATGAAATTGACCAGAGTACTGATAATCAATTATAGATTTGCAGAATGGATCTTGTTCCCGGTCGGCAATAAACTTGGCAGTCGTGGTTTCTTATTTGACCAAATATGTGTTGTTCGAGTTGGCTCAATTATATATTGTATGTAGATAGAGTAAACACTACAAAAACAACAGCGACATTTGTTTCCTGGTATTGGACTGGATGGCCGCCATAAAATGGTATCTGATAAGTCGCAATTTAGACATCGTCCGATTTTGGTCCGATTTGGTTGACAGGTGTATTATGGCATGTTAAGCTCTTTGTAACACATCAGAGCTGTAGGGCTAAGATTCTTAACAGGTCTGTATGACAAATAGAATGACGCGCGTTATGAATATTTCCCCCAATCTCATTCAGAATTACACGACTGCAGCTTAGAACAGAAAATACAGTTTAATACTTATATATTTTTGTTTCACTGATTTTAAAAATAAACTGATATTTAAATTTTATTTAAAATGACTTTTTCAAATTAAGGTTAACTTTCAATAAATGAAACAACTGAGTTTGTTAGACATATTTAGTGGCAATGCAGAGCAAATGTGAACATTCTATTTTGACTTATATATTTTCGTTTTATTTTATATATTATTTAATAAATATCCAGTGCATTTAAACACTATCTTGGGTATTTGATATATATTTTGCCATAATGAATATACATTGGGTGTATACAATTATATTTTTTGTTTCATCATTTGTTTTTGACGTATTCAATATATTTTGACATATGCAGTAAAATTTTGGTGGACTGTCATCAGAAATATGGACTGACCATTTTCTGAAAGCATGGTAAACATTATTTGTCGAAAGTCCGTGTTTTCAAAAGTTCATAAAACACCAGTCAGTTAATGCTGAACATCCCCGTTAGGTGTGGCTGCACTTTCTGTTTTATATATAATTATATTTGATGGCTGAAATAGAAAAGTTCTAGTTAATTTATAGTTAAGCTGTTGTTTGTTTGATGACGAAAAAACTGTCGCTGATGTCGAAGGCAGAACAGGCGGGACATCAAACACCTCCCCCCGGCAGCTCCTAAGACAATAGCGTGGTACAACTACAGGGCAGTCTCTCACAATTACAACAATCAACAAACCAATGATTGAAACCCTTTGTCTTCAGGTTTCACAGAAAAATTATACAAAGTTTATACTCCGACTTTATTGCTTTAGACATTTTTAAAGTAGGCGTCCTCGGCAGATCTCGCTCGTACAAATGAGAATAAAATACGTCTATTATGTCCTCTGGCGGGTTCCTTACGACCAAACGAGAATAAAATGCGACCATTTTCCTGATTAGAAGAATGTCATATGAATTGAAATATATATAATACAATGCGTTAGGTAGTTTAGAGGGCATCTGTCCTGAGAATGCTAGCCCCGCGAGGATTGACTCTAATGATCTTCACTTATGACTTTATAACGAGTTTCACATATTTGTGCCTGAACCTCACAGCTCATCTATTTACGGTATTAACCGAGTTTTAGACTTCAAATGACTATAGTCAGTCTCCCTTGGTAGGATAAAAATGGGGCCAGGAATAATTTGCGAACCCAAGAACTTTCTCATAGCTCAAAGCTTGGCGTTAACCAGCGCCAGACCCTCCCTTTGATGTATTACTGGGTCCGGAGGGTGTTAACCAGCGCCAGACCCTCCCTTTGATGTATTACTGGGTCCGGAGGGTGTTAACCAGCGCCAGATTCTCCCTTTGATGTATTACTGGGCCCGGAGGGTGTTAACCACCGCCAGACCCTCCTTTTGATGTATTACACGGTCCGGAGGGTGTTAACCAGCGCCAGACCCTCCCTTTGATGTATTACTGGGTCCGGAGGGTGTTAACCAGCGCCAGACCCTCCCTTTGATGTATTACTGGGCCCGGAGGGTGTTAACCACCGCCAGACCCTCCTTTTGATGTATTACACGGTCCGGAGGGTGTTAACCAGCGCCAGACCCTCCCTTTGATGTATTACTGGGTCCGGAGGGTGTTAACCAGCGCCAGACCCTCCCTTTGATGTATTACTGGGCCCGGAGGGTGTTAACCACCGCCAGACCCTCCTTTTGATGTATTACACGGTCCGGAGGGTGTTAACCAGCGCCAGACCCTCCCTTTGATGTATTACTGGGTCCGGAGGGTGTTAACCAGCGCCAGACCCTCCCTTTGATGTATTACTGGGTCCGGAGGGTGTTAACCAGCGCCAGACCCTCCCTTTGATGTATTACTGGGTCCGGAGGGTGTTAACCAGCGCCAGACCCTCCCTTTGATGTATTACTGGGTCCGGAGGGTGTTAACCAGCGCCAGACCCTCCCTTTGATGTATTACTGGGTCCGGAGGGTGTTAACCAGCGCCAGACCCTCCCTTTGATGTATTACTGGGTCCGGAGGGTGTTAACCAGCGCCAGACCCTCCCTTTGATGTATTACTGGGTCCGGAGGGTGTTGACCAGCGCCAGACCCTCCCTTTGATGTATTACAGGGTCCGGAGGGTGTTAACTAGCGCCAGACCCTCCCTTTGATGTATTACTGAGTCCGGAGGGTGTTAACCAGCGCCAGACCTTCCCGTTGATGTATTACTGGGTCCGGAGGGTGTTGACCAGCGCCAGACCCTCCCTTTAATGTATTACTGGGTCCGGAGGGTGTTGACCATCGCCAGACCCTCCCTTTAATGTATTACTGGGTCCGGAGGGTGTTAACCAGCGCCAGACCCTCCCTTTGATGTATTACTGGGTCCGGAGGATGAAAACCATCAAACAACTACACGTACTTCAGACTTTAGTTGTCTTTAAGTCATAAAGTATTTTCTAGTAATTGTGATAGTAAGTGTTGAAAATAAAAAATAAATACCAATAACTAAAAGTAGTTATCATTAAAAAATGAAAGTGATATTGATATATTTATACTAATCAAACACAGGCACCGTACTGTAGGCCTTCAAAACAACGCAGGCAGCTTACTGTAGGCCCCCGAAACAACACAAATAGCGTACTGTAGGCCTCCAAAACAACACAGACAGTGTACTATAGGCCTCCAAAACAACACAGGCAGCTTACTGTAGGCCTCAAAAACAACACAGGCAGCTTACTGTAGGCCTCCGAAACAACACAGACAGTGTACTGTAGGCCTCCAAAACAACACAGACAGTGTACTGTAGGCCTCTAAAACAACACAAACAGCGTACTGTAGACCTCAAAAACAACACAGGCAGCTTTCTATAGGCCTCAAAAACAACACAGACAGTGTACTGCAGGCCTCCAAAACAACACAGGCAGTGTACTGTAGGCCTCCAAAACAATACAGACAGTGTACTGTAGGCCTCCAAAACAATACAAACAGCGTACTGTAGGCCTCCGAAACAGCGTACTGTAGGCCTCCAAAACAACACAGACAGTGTACTTTAGGCATTTAAAACAACACAGACAGCGTACTGTAGGCCTCAAAAACAACACAGACAGCGTACTGTAGGCCTCCAAAACAACACAGACAGCGTACTGTAGGCCTCCAAAACAACACAGACAGCGTACTGTAGGCCTCCGAAACAACACAAACAGCGTACTGTAGGCCTCCAAAACAACACAGACAGTGTACTGTAGGCCTCCAAAACAACACAGACAGCGTTTTGTAGGCCTCAAAAACAACACAGACAGCTCACCGTAGGCCTCCAAAACAACACACGCAGTACACTATAGGCCTCAAAAACGACACAGACAGTGTACTGTAAGCCTACAAAACAACACAAACAGCGTACTGTAAGCCTCCAAAACAACACAGACAGTGTACTGTAGGCCTCCAAAACAACACAAACAGCGTACTGTAGGCCTCAAAAACAACACAGACAGAGTAATGTAGACCTCAAAACAACACAGACAGCGTACTGTAAGTCTCCGAAACAACACAAACAGCGTACTGTAGGCCTCCAAAACAACACAAACAGCGTACTGTAGGCCTCCAAATCAACACAGACAGTGTACTGTAGGCCTCCAAAACAACACAGACAGCGTATTGTAGGCCTCAAAAACAACACAGACAGCGTACTGTAGGCCTCCGAAACAACACAATTAGCGTACTGTAGGCCTCCAAAACAACACAGACAGTGTACTGTAGGCCTCCAAAACAACACAGACAGCGTATTGTAGGCCTCCAAAACAACACAGACAGCGTATTGTAGGCCGCAAAAACAACACAGACAGCGTACTGTAGGCCTCCAAAACAACACAGACAGTGTACTATAGACCTCAAAAACAACACAGGCAGCTTACTGTAGGCCTCCAAAACAACACAGGCAGCTTACTTTAGGCCTCAAACACAACACAGGCAGCTTACTGTAGGCCTCCAAAACAACACAGACAGTGTACTATAGGCCTCAAAAACAACACATACAGTGTACGGTAGGCCTCTAAAACAACACAGACAGTGTACTGTAGGCCTCCAAAACAACACAGACAGTGTACTGTAAGCCTCCAAAACAACACAAACAGCGTAGTGTAGACCTCAAAAACAACACAGGCAGCTTACTATAGGCCTCAAGAACAACACAGACAGTGTACTTTAGGCCTCCAAAACAATACACACAGTGTACTGTATGCCTCCAAAACAACACAGACAGCGTACTGTAGGCCTCCAAAACAACACAGACAGCGTACTGTAGGCCTCCAAAACAACATAGACAGTGTAATGTAGGCTATCAAAACAACACAGGCAGCTTACTGTAGTCCTCCAAAACAGCACAGGCAGTGTACTGTAGGCCTCCAAAACAACACAGGCAGCTTACTGTAGGCCTCCAAAACAATACAGACAGTGTACTGTAGGCCTCCAAAACAATACAAACAGCGTACTGTAGGCCTCCGAAACAGCGTACTGTAGGCCTCCAAAACAACACAGACAGTGTACTTTAGGCATTTAAAACAACACAGACAGCTTACTTTAGGCCTCAAAAACAACACAGACAGCGTACTGTAGGCCTCCAAAACAACACAGACAGTGTACTTTAGGCCTCCAAAACAATACAAAGAGCGTACTGTAGGCCTCCGAACCAGCGTCCTGTAGGCCTCCAAAACAACATAGGCAGTGTAATGTAGGCTATCAAATCAACACAGGCAGCTTACTGTAGGCCTCACAAACAACACAGGCAGCTTACTGTAGGCCTCACAAACAACACAGGCAGCTTACTATAGGCCTCAAGAACAACACAGACAGTGTACTATAGACCTCAAAAACAACACAGGCAGCTTCCTGTAGGCCTCCAAAACAATACAGACAGTGTACTGTAGGCCACCAAAACAACATAGACAGTGTGATGTAGGCTATCAAAACAACACAGGCAGCTTTCTGTAGGCCCCAAAAACAACATAGACAGTGTAATGTAGGCTATCAAAACAACACAGGCAGCTTTCTGTAGGCCTCAAAAACAACATAGACAGTGTAATGTAGGCTATCAAAACAACACAGGCAGCTTACTGTAGGCCTCCAAAACAGCACAGGCAGTGTACTGTAGGCCTCCAAAACAACACAGACAGGGTACTGTAGGCCTCCAAAACAACACAGACAGTGTACTGTAGGCCTCCAAAACAACACAGACAGTGTACTGTCACGTCATTTTTGCAAAATGAAATGTTAAACATAAAACTTCACTGAGCTATTTACATCTTAACATCTAACAAAGCGATTGTTTCCTAACTCTAAATAATATTTTAGTGATTTGCTCGTAGCATGTTTTTTTGTAGTAACAACTAAACTGGGGCTTGGGGAAAATGTAAAATGTAATGATAGAGTCAGCTCTTATGTTCAGGGTCAAATGTCAGCTCTTATGTTCAAGGTCAAATATCAGCTCTTATGTTCATGGTAAAATGTCGGCTCTAATGTTTAGGGTCAAATGTCGGCTCTTATGTTCAGGGTCAAATGTCAACTCTTATGTTCAGTGTTAAATGTCGGCTCTTATGTTCAGGGTCAAATGTCAGCTCTGATGTTCATGGTCAAAAGTCAACTATTATGTTCAGGGTCAAATGTCAGCTCCAATATTCAGGGTCAAATGTCGGCTCCAATGTTCAGGGTCAAATGTCGGCTCTTATGTTCAGCGTCAAATGTCAGCTCTTACGTTCAGGGTAAAATGACAGCTCTTATGTTCAGAGTCAAATGTCAACTCTAATGTTCAATGTCAAATGTCAACTATTATGTTCAGGGTCAAATGTCAACTATTATGTTTAGGGTTAAATGTGAACTATTATGTTCAGGGTCAAATGTCAACTATTATGGTCAGTGTCAAATGTCGGCTCTTATGTGCAGGGTCAAATGACAGCTCTTATGTTTAGGGTCGAATGCCAACTATTTTGTTCAGGGTCAAATGTCAACTATTATGTTCAGGGTCAAATGTCGGCACTTATGTTCAGGGTCAAATGTCGGCTCTTATGTTTAGGGTCGAATGTCAGCTATTATGTTCAGGCTCAAAAGTCAACTATTATGTTCAGGGTCAAATGTCAGCTTTTATGTTCAGGGTCAAATGTCGGCTCTTTTGTTCAGGGTCAAATGTCAACTCTTATGTTCAGTGTCAAATGTCAGCTCTTATTTTCAAGATCAAATGTCAACTCCAATGTTTAGGGTCAAATGTCGGCTATTTTGTTCTGGTTCAAATGTCAACTATTATGGTCAGGGTCAAATGTCGGCTCTTATGTTCAGGGTCAAATGTCAACTCTAATGTTCAGGGTCAAGTGACAGCTTTTATGTTTAGAGTCGAATGCCAACTATTTTGTTCAGGGTCAAATGTCAACTATTATGTGTAGGGTCAAATGTCAACTATTATGTTGAGGGTCAAATGTCGGCTCTTATGTTCAGGGTCGAATGTCAGCTCTGATATTCAGGGTCAAAAGTCAACTATTATGTTCAGGGTCAAATGTCAGCTCTTATGTTCAGCGTCAAATGTCGGCTCTTATGTTCAGGGTCAAATGTCAGCTTTTATGTTCAGGGTCAAATGACAGTTCTTATGTTCAGGGTCAAATGTCAACTCTAATGTTCAGGGTCAAATGTCAACTCTAATGTTCAGGGTCAAATGTCGGCTCTTAGGTTCAGGGTCAAATGTCAACTCTTAGGTTCAGAGTCAAATGACAGCTCTTATGTTTAGGGTCGAATGTCGGCTCTTATGTTCGGGGTCAAATGTCGGCTCTTAGGTTCAGGGTCAAATGTCAACTCTTATGTGCAGGGTCAAATGACAGCTCTTATGTTCAGGGTCAAATGTCAACTCTTATGTGCAGGGTCAAATGACAGCTCTTATGTTTAGGGTCGAATGTCGGCTCTTATGTTCGGGGTCAAATGTCGGCTCTTAGGTTCAGGGTCAAATGTCAACTCTTAGGTTCAGGGTCAAATGACAGCTCTTATGTTTAGGGTCGAATGCCAACTATTATGTTCAGAGTCAAATGTCAACTATTATGTTTAGGGTCAAATGTGAACTATTATGTTCAGGGTCAAATGTCAACTATTATGGTCAGGGTCAAATGTCGGCTCTTATGTTCAGGGTCAAATATCAACTATTATGTGCAGGGTCAAATGTCAGCTCCAATGTTCAGGGACAAATATCGGCTCTTATGTTCAGGCTCAAATGTCGGCTCTTAGGTTCAGGGTCAAATGTCAACTATTATGTGCAGGGTCAAATGACAGCTCTTATGTTTAGGGTCAAATGTCAACTATTATGTTTAGGGTCAAATGTGAACTATTATGTTCAGGGTCAAATGTCAACTATTATGGTCAGGGTCAAATGTCGGCTCTTATGTTCAGGGACAAATGTCAGCTCCAATGTTCAGGGTCAAATGTCGGCTCTAATGTTCAGGGTCAAATATCAACTATTATGTGCAGGGTCAAATGTCAGCTCCAATGTTCAGGTTCAAATGTCGGCTCTTATGTTCAGGGTCAAATGTCGGCTCTTAGGTTCAGGGTCAAATGTCAACTCTAATGTTCAGGGTCAAATGACAGCTTTTATGTTTAGGGTCGAATGCCAACTATTTTGTTCAGGGTCAAATGTCAACTATTATGTGTAGGGTCAAATGTCAACTATTATGTTGAGGGTCAAATGTCGGCTCTTATGTTCAGGGTCGAATGTCAGCTCTGATATTCAGGGTCAAAAGTCAACTATTATGTTCAGGGTCAAATGTCAGCTCTTATGTTCAGCGTCAAATGTCAGCTCTTATGTTCAGGGTCAAATGTCAGCTTTTATGTTCAGGCTTAAATGACAGTTCTTATGTTCAGGGTCAAATGTCAACTCTAATGTTCAGGGTCAAATGTCAACTCTAATGTTCATTGTCAAATGTCGGCTCTAATGTTCAGGGTCAAATGTCGGCTCTTAGGTTCAGGGTCAAATATCAACTCTTAGGTTCAGAGTCAAATGACAGCTATTATGTTCAGGGTCAAATGTCAACTCTAATGTTCAGGGTCAAATGTCAGCTCTTATGTTCAGCGTCAAATGTCGGTTCTTATGTTCAGGGTCAAATGTCAGCTTTTATGTTCAGGGTCAAATGACAGTTCTTATGTTCAGGGTCAAATGTCAACTCTAATGTTCAGGGTCAAATGTCGGCTCTAATGTTCAGGGTCAAATGTCGGCTCTTAGGTTCAGGGTCAAATGTCAACTCTTAGGTTCAGAGTCAAATGACAGCTCTTATGTTTAGGGTCGAATGTCGGCTCTTATGTTCAGGGTCAAATGTCGGCTCTTAGGTTCAGGGTCAAATATCAACTATTATGTGCAGGGTCAAATGTCAGCTCCAATGTTCAGGGTCAAATGTCAGCTCCAATGTTCAGGGACAAATGTCGGCTCTTATGTTCAGGGTCAATTGTCGGCTCTATTGTTCAGGGTCAAATGTCAGCTCTTATGTTTAGGGTCGAATGTCGGCTCTTATGTTCAGGGTCAAATGTCGGCTCTTAGGTTCAGGGTCAAATATCAACTATTATGTGCAGGGTCAAATGTCAGCTCCAATGTTCAGGGTCAAATGTCAGCTCCAATGTTCAGGGACAAATGTCGGCTCTTATGTTCAGGGTCAATTGTCGGCTCTAATGTTCAGGGTCAAATGTCAGCTCTTATGTTTAGGGTCGAATGTCGGCTCTTATGTTCAGGGTCAAATGTCGGCTCTTAGGTTCAGGGTCAAATATCAACTATTATGTGCAGGGTCAAATGTCAGCTCCAATGTTCAGGGTCAAATGTCAGCTCCAATGTTCAGGGACAAATGTCGGCTCTTATGTTCAGGGTCAATTGTCGGCTCTAATGTTCAGGGTCAAATGTCAGCTCTTATGTTTAGGGTCGAATGCCAACTATTTTGTTCAGGGTCAAATGTCAACTATTATGTGTAGGGTCAAATGTCAACTATTATGTTCAGGGTCAAATGTCGGCTCTTATGTTCAGGGTCAAATGTGTTATTATGTTCTGTTATGGTCAACAAGCCCCATAAAAGATGTAATAGTCACCCTAAATTTCAACCCCCTGGCAAGTCATATTCAAATACCCTTATCAAAAATTGGAATATATATATATGTAATTAGAATTGATTGAACTTGTACATGAGCTATTAAAAAAGGTACATAACCAGGTTAACGAAGTCATAATACGGCATTAAGGCTGATATAATTATAAAAGTTGCTCACAAGATGTGTAACGTGTCTATCACTTAAGCGACCCAACTGAATGTTACGAAATTACATGTTATTTGAAGATCATTTATATACCTAGGTCATGCGGGGCTTTATTTGTCTTGACCTATGTGTGGAGAGGTATACCGGCCTCACAAGAAGATGATTGTTGCTATGGGAAAGTACAAAAAACGTAGTAAAACGTCCGCGTAACATATTTTACCAGTATATACATTGAATGTGTAAAACCATAGACCTTTGACCATAAACACTATACTTTAACTTTATATAAAATGTCCTTTCTAAACATTCAATGTTGATAATAAAAGAGCTAGACTTGTTATAAACATTATTAAACTTCTCAGCTTCAATGTTTATAACATGTCTAGCGCATTCATATAATCACATAATGTTATCAAATGGCACATCATCTAAAGTTCATTTATCGATCAAGGTTATTTAGCCTTTGTTTTCTTATTTATTAATTGCCAAAATGTATTACCAGGGATTTTACTATGATTTTAGTGGTTTCGCATGGCAACATCTATCTTTATTTGAGGTCGGAATTACTCTTAACAGCTAGTAGAAGAGAAACAAAGCTCCGCATGACATACGGATATAAATAAACTTTAAAGTATGGGTCATTTCTCAGCACTCAGTTGGATCGCAAAAGAGATTGACATGTTATAAGTCCAGTGAGCTATTTTCGTGAAGACATCAGCCTTAATGCCTTATTTTTGACCACGTTAACCTGGCTATGTATTTTTTGTATAGCCAATGTACAGTACAGGTTCAATATATACGAATAATATATATGTTCCGATTTTTAATTGAGGTCTTTGAACATGACTTATCAGGGGGTTGAAATTTTAAGTGACAACAGCAATGTTTAGGGGGCTTGTTGAACCTGATGAAAATAGCACACATAGTAACAGTAGCTAAGTAAGTCTTTTCCCTGACCATTAACACCCCGTTATGGTTTACTCCTGAGTATCTCTATGCCAGATATGTCTTATTGATAAATGTATCGATATTGAACACTTCTAGAAATAGTCCAAAAACTAGAACAATACAACTCGCCATGTGGATGCCCCGGGCGTGTAAACAAGCGTCTCAACATGACGTCTCAGAGGAGCACGTGCTGGTAACCAAACTACACGACGCACGGCAGACAACAGCACGTTTTGTTTATTGAATATTACCACAACACGAGTCGTGATCGGCTTAGTTAAGTGATAGTAATCTCCTTACGAGTAATTCGAGTCGGTTGTATTATTTTAACATCCGAGGGCCAAGTGTCTACCTTCAAAGACAGGGAATTAGTAAAACGCGGATAATTAAAACGGACAGAGCAGTTAATAAACCCGCCGATATGAATCTTGTTCTATTTCTGGAGCGAGGTCTGTTGTCGTACGCCATATTCTCTGTGTCGTGTCTCATTGTTCCCTGGTATGCTAGGTAACTATAGTGGTAAGCAGTGAACGCATCCCTCTATATCAACGGTTCATTATAACCAGTAGTTTTCATCAATTTAATATGCTATAGATATATGTGAAAGAAATAACAACTTGAAACCTTCATTCAAATCGAAGGGTAAGATTTTGGAAGAGCGTTGGTCTGTTGGAAAATAGCAAATACCCGCACATGGTAATTAACCAATGAAAAGTGTCGGTACATCGAAGACGTGGTAGGGAAGTCCATAAAGAGGCGGAAAGCTATTACAACAAATTTCAAAATTAAATAAATAGATAAAAATAAAAACTAACGTTTATTTGCTACGAGTAATGTAACAGCCGAGGTCACATAAAGGATCTATCCACTAATCTCACTGAATTGTATAACGATAACAAGCCCGGATGAACAGTATTCTGACATCAGGAAACCGCTATCTCGATCTAACTCTAAGCCGACATATAAACAACTTAATAAATGGTATTTTCATTTTTATTTATATCTAACTTAATGCCGCTATCAAACTGAACCTGTTTTATTTGCTATTGAACTTAGAAATGCTTGCACGCCAACCAACGAATAGTGTAAGGTTAATTAAGGCGACAGGAAAAATGTGTACAATGAAAAATGACGTCATCATTACTGAAATTAGCTAACGTTACCGGTTATGTTCTACTGGCTTTTCGTACATTTCAGTAAACCTCAATCTGCTACAGTACAGTGGGTCAATAACAATAAAATGGTGGAATCTTTCTGTGATTAAGTTATCGCGCTGTTGAATCAAATTAGTCTTAAAAAATAAGATATAAACTGCAGTTAAATAATGTGGTTCTAGAATAAGGTAAATTGGGATTTAAAACTTAAACTAATTTACTAACCGATACGCATAACAGTTAAAATGGAATGTGTTTAGATTTCCTGAAAAAAACGAGAATACTGAAAAAGCATGTTTTTAAATTTTGTGTTTTTAAATTTCCTTGAGATTATGTTTGGCGGTTTTTATAAAACCACGAAATAAACGAAATTAATCCCCGACGAAATATTACGCTTTTACAGTAATACATTGGTACAATTACACATTTTATTGTAGCTTTTCAAAACCCTTTTGAACCATTTCCTACCATTTTGTGTAACATGCTTTTACTTCCGGGAAATGAAAATATAAGAATGGCGTTTATATCTCATATAGGACTACATTTCTTTTTCCAATTTGATTGTTTGTGTAATATATAACAAATAACTGATATCGGCTTTGTAATAAAATAAAAGCATTCTGAACACAGGAAGGTGATTGTATCGAGGTTGAGCGTTCTGTATGAGCGCATGCTCCATAGGACGCCTGTGCCCGAGGGTCACACAGAGATACACTAATCAGTAGGATTCCACGTAAGACGATTTAGATGCTAAGACGTTATAAGTTGGCACTTAAACGCTACACTAGCTTTCCCGTGGAGTGAGATTTTCACGGACACAGAAGATTCTGGGAGAGGATTGTATCATATCCTCCGCGAACAACAATGCTATGACGGATCCACTTACTCCCGGAGTGAGAACAAGAACTTGCGCCATCTGGCGTAACTAGCAGTGCCTGTGTCGACATCGCTTTATCGGGAAGGAGTAGATGATTATTTTAAATGCAAAAATTTATTTGTCCCAAACTTCCACGAACGCTTTTGTACGTTAAATGTCTGTAATGGCCTCCTGATACTAAACATGTACCTTTCTAAATGTAACACTTCTGTAGATCCGGACACTTCACTAGAAAACAACATTTCTGTAGAACCGGACACTTCACTAGAAAACAGCACTTATGTAGAACCGCACACTTCACTAGAAAACAACATTTATGTAGAACCGGACACTTCAATAGCAAACAACACTTCTGTATAACCGGACACTTCACTAGAAAACAATACTTCTGTAGAACCGGACACTTCACTAGAAAACAACACTTCTGTATTACCGGACACTTGACTAGCAAACAAACTTATGTATTACCAGACACTTTATTAACAGAGATATTTAAATAGAACGCGATATTTTAATGAAACGCGATACTGTTATAGGACGCGATAATTCAATGGAGCGCGATATCTGAGTGGAAACTGGAAAATTCTGTAGATTGATACACTTCACATGACACTGTTAAATAAGTCGCTATTATCCTAAATATGAACTATTCAGTTTAGATTAAAACCTGTGAAGACCGATGAGTTTGTGCATTTTATTGTTTTGTCATATTTAAAAGTACTTATTCACAACTTACTTCCAAACGTCAACAAAAACTATGTGGAGGCAAAAGTTATTTTTCATGGCATCACATTAAATAAATGTCAATTATACGATAAATAGTGAACCCCAATAAGTTAAGTTTATACTATACTAGATCAAATGCATGAGTCTTAAAAATTTATTTTTTATTGAAAGATTAATACAAAATGTAATTATTTTTATTTTTTGGCGTCGGAAAACTAAACAATACAAGTGAATATTTGATATGATGACCACTGTTAAAGATATTCCATCTAAGGAAAGGTCTTAGTATCAGTTCTATAACTTGTGCCCAACTCCCATCGTACATAAATTACAATAACGTTTATCAAAATCAAAAACCAAAGGACAGTCAATGAGTAGCGGACCACTATAGGTCTGGAGTGTTGTACATGGGGTAGCGGACCACTGTAGGGCTGGAGTGTTGTATATGGGGTAGCAAACCACTGTAGGTCTGGAGTTTTGTATATGGGGTAGCGGACCACTGTAGTGTTGTACATGGGGTAGCGGACCACTGCAGGGCTGGAGTGTTGTATATGTGGTAGCGAACCACTGTAGTTCTGGAGTGTTGTATATGTGGTAGCGGACCACTGTAGGTCTGGAGTGTTGTATATGGGGTTGCGAACCACTGTAGGTCTGGAGTATTGTATATGGGGTAGCAAACCACTGTAGGTCTGTAGTGTTGTATATGGGGTAGCGAACCGCTGGAGTGTTGTATATGGGGTAGCAAGCCACTGTAGGTCTGGAGTGTTGTATATGGGGTAGGAAACCACTGTAGGTCTGGAGTGCTGTATATGGGGTAGCAAACCACTGTAGGTACATAAATTACAATAACGTTTATCAAAATCAAAAACCAAAGGACAGTCAATGAGTAGCGGACCACTATAGGTCTGGAGTGTTGTACAGGGGGTAGCGGACCACTGTAGGGCTGGAGAGTTGTATATGTGGTAGCGAACCACTGTAGGTCTGGAATGTTGTATGGGGGAGCGAACCCCTGTAGGGCTGGAGTGTTGTATATGGTGTAGCGAACCACTGTAGGTCTGGAGTGTGGTATATGGGGTAGCGAAGCACTGGAGTGTTGTATATGGGGTAGCTAACCACTGTAGGTCTGGAGTGTTGTATATGGGGTTGCGAACCACTGTAGGTCTGGAGTGTGGTATATGGGGTAGCGAACCACTGTAGTGGTGCATATGGGGTAGCGAACCACTGGAGTGTTGGATATGGGGTAGCAAACCACTGTAGTGTCGTATATGGGGTAGCGGACCACTGTAGTTCTGGAATGTTGTATGGGGTAGCGACCCACTGTAGGGCTGGAGTGTTGTATATGGGGTAGCGGACCGGATATGGGGTAGCGGACCACTGTAGGGCTAGAGTGTTGTATATGGGGTAGCGAACCGCTGGAGTGTTGTATATGGGGTAGCAAACCGCTGTAGGTCTGGAGTGTTGTATATGGGGTAGCGGACCACTGTAGGTCTGGAATGTTGTATGGGGTAGCGAACCACTGTAGGGCTGGAGTGTTGTATATGGGGTAGCGGACCACTGTAGGTCTGGAGTGTTGTATATGGGGTAGCGGACCTCTGTAGGTCTGGAGTGTTGTATATGGGGTAGCGAACCAATGTAGGTCTGGAGTGTTGTATATGGGGTAGCGGACCTCTGTAGGTCTGGAGTGTTGTATATGGGGTAGCGGACCTCTGTAGGTCTGGAGTGTTCTATATGGGGTAGCGGACCACTGTAGGTCTGGAGTGTTGTATCTGGGGTAGCGAACCACTGGAGTGTTGTATATGGGGTATCGGACCACTGTAGGGCTGGAGTGTTGTATATGGTGTAGCGGACCACTGTAGGTCTGGAGTGTTGTATATGGGGTAGCGAACCAATGTAGGTCTGGAGTGTTGTATATGGGGTAGCGGACCACTATAGGTCTGGAATGTTGTATGGGGTAGCGAACCACTCTAGGGCTGGAGTGTTGTATATGGGGTAGCGGACCACTATAGGTCTGGAGTGTTGTATATGGGGAAGCGAACCACTGTAGGTCTGGAGTGTTGTATATGTGGTAGCGGACCACTGTAGGTCTGGAGTGTTGTATCTGGGGTAGCGAACCACTGGAGTGTTGTATATGGGGTAGCGGACCATTGTAGGGCTGGAGTGTTGTATATGGGGTAGCGGACCACTACAGGTCTGGAGTGTTGTATATGGGGTAGCGAACCACTGGAGGGTTGGATATGGGGTAGCGGACCACTGTAGGGCTGGAGTGTTGTATATGGTGTAGCGGACCACTGTAGGTCTGGAGTGTTGTATATGGGGTAGGAAACCACTGTAGGTCTGGAGTGCTGTATATGGGGTAGCAAACCACTGTAGGTCTGGAGTTTTGTATATGGGGTAGCGGACCACTGTAGGGCTGGAGGGTTGTATATGGGGTAGCGGACCACTGTAGGGCTGGAGAGTTGTATATGTGGTAGCGAACCACTGTAGGTCTGGAGTGTTGTATATTGGGTAGCGAACCACTGTAGGTCTGGAGTGTTGTATATGGGGTAGCGAACCACTGTAGGTCTGGAGTGTTGTATATGGGGTAGCGAACCACTGTAGGTCTGGAGTGTTGTATATGGGGTAGCAAACCACTGTAGGTCTGGAGTGTTGTATATGGGGTAGCGAACCACTGTAGGTCTGGAGTGTTGTATATGGGGTAGCAAACCACTGTAGGTCTGGAGTGTTGTATATGGGGTTGCGAACCACTGTAGGTCTGGAGTGTTGTATATGGGGTAGCAAACCACTGTAGGTCTGGAGTGTTGTATATGGGGTAGCGGACCACTGTAGGTCTGTAGTGTTGTATATGGGGTAGCGGACCACTGTAGGTCTGGAATGTTGTAAATGTGGTAGCGATCCACTGTAGGTCTTGAGTGTTGTATATGGGGTAGCAGACCATTGGAGTGTTGTATATGGGGTAGCGGACCACTAGTACTGTAGGCATGGGGTGTTGTATATGGGGTAGCGGACCTCTGTAGGTCTGGAGTGTTCTATATGGGGTAGCGGACCACTGTAGGTCTGGAGTGTTGTATATGGGGTAGCGGACCACTGTAGGTCTAGAATGTTGTATATGGGGTAGCGGACCACTGTAGGTGTTCCCTAACCGTTCGCAGAGAAAACCCCCGAATCTACAGGAGAACCACATTTGTCGCCTCTTATGTTCATGGAAAAGTAGTCCGTCAATTCCTCCTGACATATTCGATAAATTACCTTAGAAATACAATTTTATACAGTTGATATTTCTTTTACAATATAAAAGAAAAATTGCACTGTGTTATGCATAAAGACCTGGGAACCCGATGCTGCCATACGGCTACCCATTACTCCGGTACGACAACATCACTATTTACGACTCCCACAAGGCGGTCGTATAATAGAATCTGACGCCATCATCTCGCTTCTCTCGCTATGAAGGTTTCGCGGAGCCGTCATTAGCCCTTTCCCTTTCGCCTCAATTTACACTATGTCATTTTCGGCCGTTAAATCATCTCATCACCACTCTGAGCCTTATTTGACTTGACTTAACGTGAGTTATGAACAGGGGCTAATTAGTGTTTCACGACGCCATGTCTGACGTCAGCGTCTCATTGGCACGTGGGCTAATTATAATGATCGTTAGTATCTGAAATGCTCGATCCTATTTCAGACGTATCCCGTCAAACCGTTTACGTTGAAATTTGCACGATTTCCTGGATTGTCAGACGACAATACTACCGTACGATAATCACTGCAAAGTGAGGTGTCGTGTGCAGACACCCCGCCATTATTTACAGATTATACGGATTGTATTTCAGAGATTCTAACGCTTTGTAACATGTTGTAATGACATACTGAACTACTACTATACTCCAGTCCGCACTTGCAGTATCCATCTCTCGATGACGTGGTATATGACGTAATTATGCTCGTATGCACGTGTCGACGGATAATTCACTTCGTCACCATCAACAGTTGGAAGCTGATAATTCAAATCCTCACACAATTTTGCAAAAAAAAAAAGTAGTTGTTTTCCTATGTTTTGAAACATCTTAGCGGACAAGCGATACAGGTGTCACTGTTCCACTGGCGTGACAAAGGGTTCAAATAGGCTCCTGTTCTACTGGCAGGATCAAGGTGGTTCAGATATATATATATATATATATAAGGCTTGACATTAATTTCTTGTGTATCAATTTTATGGATCCTGTTCTAATTTTTGTTTCGACATGTACTGTAACGCTGTATGGGAATTGTATATATCTGAGTCTTACCTAGACGGTGCTAATATGATACCAAAGTATCAGTGGTCGAACGCATAGGATATCTCGACATTCCGTACGTTTATATATTTCGACATCCCATACGTTTATATTACGACATCCCGTACGTTTATATATTTCGACAACCCATACGTTTATATATTTCGACATTCCGTACGTTTATATATTTCGACTTTCCATACGTTTATATATTTCGACATTCCATACGTTTATATATTTCGACATTCCGTACGTTTATATATTTCGACATTCCATACGTTTATATATTTCGACATTCCGTACGTTTATATATTTCGACATCTCATACTTTTACATCATATTTCGACATCCCGTACGTTTATATATTTCGACATCCCATACGTTTATATATTTCGACATTCCATACGTTTATATATATCGACATTCCGTACGTTTATATATTTCGACTTCCAATACGTTTATATATTTCGACATTCCGTACGTTTATATCTTTCGACATCCCATACGTTTATATATTTCGAGATTCCATACGTTTATATATTTCGACTTCTCATACGTTTATTTATTTCGACATTCCATACGTTTATATATTTCGACTTCTCATATGTTTATATATTTCGACATTCCATACGTTTATATATATCTACATTCCGTACGTTTATATATTTCGACTTCCCATACGTTTATATATTTCCACATTCCGTACGTTTATATATTTCGACATTCTATACGTTTATATATTTCGGCCTCCCATTCGTTTATATATTTCGACATTCCATACGTTTATATATATCTACATTCCGTACGTTTATATATTTCGACTTCCCATACGTTTATATTTTTCGACATTCCGTACGTTTATATATTTCGACATTCCATACGTTTATATATTTCGACATCCCATACGTTTATATCTCGACATCCCATACGTTTATATATTTCGACATTACATACGTTTATATATTTCGACATTACATACGTTTATATATTTCGACATCCCGTACGTTTATATATTTCGACATTCCATACGTTTATTTATTTCGACATTCCGTACGTTTATATATTTCGACTTTCCATACGTTTATATATTTCGACATCTTATATTTTAACATCATATTTCGACATCCCATACGTTTATTTATTTCGACATTCCGTACGTATGTATATTTCGACTTTCCATACGTTTATATGTGTCGACATCCCATATGTTCATATATTTCGACATACCATACGTTTATATATTTCGACATTCCGTACGTTTATTTATTTCGACATTCCGCACGTTTATATATTTCGACATTCCATACGTTTATATATTTCGACATTCCATACGTTTGTATATTTCGATATCCCATACGTTTATATATTTCAACATCTCATACTTTAACATCATATTTCGACATTCCATACGTTTATATATTTCGACATTCCGTACGTTTATATATTTCGAC
>NW_018479991.1:0-5950 GCF_002113885.1 Mizuhopecten yessoensis | reverse complement strand
CCATACGTTTATTTATTTCGACATTCCGTACGTTTATATATTTCGACTTTCCATACGTTTATATATTTCGACAGCTTATACTTTAACATCATATTTCGACATCCCATACGTTTATTTATTTCGACATTCCGTACGTTTATATATTTCGACTTTCCATACGTTTCTATGTTTCGACATCCCATATGTTCATATATTTCGACATCCCATACGTTTATATATTTCGACATTCCGTACGTTTATTTATTTCGACATTCCGTACGTTTATATATTTCGACATCCCATACGTTTATATATTTCGACATTCCATACGTTTGTATATTTCGACATCCCATACGTTTATATATTTCAACATCTCATACGTTAACATCATATTTCGACATTCCATACGTTTATATATTTCGACATCCCATACGTTTATATATTTCGACATCTCATACTTAAACATCATATTTCGACATTCCATACGTTTATATATATCGACATTCCGTACGTTTATATATTTCGACTTCCAATACGTTTATATGTTTCGACATTCCGTACGTTTATATGTTTCGACATCCCATACGTTTATATATTTCGACTTCCCATACGTTTATATATTTCGACTTCCAATACGTTTATATATTTCGACATTCCATACTTTAACATCATATTTCGACATTCCATACGTTTATATATTTCAACATTCCATACGTTTATATATTTCGACTTCTAATACGTTTATATATTTCGACATTCCATACGTTTATATATAGCGACATTCCGTAAGTTTATATATTTCGACATTCCATACGTTTATATGTTTCGACATTCCATATGTTTATATATTTCGACATCTCATACTTTAACATCATATTTCGACATTCCATACGTTTATATGTTTCGACATTCCATACGTTTATATATTTCAACATTCCATACGTTTATATATTTCGACATCTCATACTTTAACGTCATATTTCGAATTTCCATACGTTTACATTATTGTTGCACAGAATACCCGTATTTATTTTAAAACTTGAAACATACATGTTTTCGAATAAGGCGATTCAAAACAATCCATGGTAAAATAATACAAGCTGTACAAGGCGCATTAAGTTTGTACACAAAACAACTACAATGCTATGATATCTTTCAGCCTCATGGAAAACAAAAATCAAATATAACTAAAATTGAACAAAAAAGATCAAACTAGCAAGATCTGTGAATCATTTTCCCGTCCTTAGTTTTTCACTCCACGAGCACAGTGTCAGTGTCTAGCAGGCCATTTTTGATGTTTTCTGTCCTCGTGCCAATTGACACAGACCGGGAACATGGCTGTAAAAGCAGCTGGTTGTGGTACTCGTTCTGTCCAATTTTCCATCGCCTTCCAATTTACATTATAGTGACGAAAAACGGCGGAGTAATGTCAGAGAAGGTGTGATACGGTCGAGACTAATCACATTAGTACGCTTTGTCATTCTTCTGTCGTCACTTGGCAGCGCCCTCTGGATCACGACTAGTGACCTAGTGTCCATATTTGATGGGGTCGTAATACGATTGTGGTGTAAATAATCGCCTAACAAGGATGCGCGTGTCGTATTAAACCATTTAGGGGAGGTTAGTCCCTAACAGGGGCCCTAATGTACCAATACGGTGTCAGATTCCATTACCGTCCAAAGAGACATCAGACTCTGCTTAATCAACGATGTCTGCCAATAAATATCAATTCTGCGCATGCGCAAGGGAATCCAATTTACGGAATCTTTGATCAATGATCTGTTTTTTTTCAATTAGGAAAACGTGTACATTTTTAGTCCCAAAAGGCATTCCTTTAAACTACGGGTCGGTGTGTAAGGTAACACACCCCCACCCAGCACTACCAGCTCGCCCACAGTAGTGTTAGCTTTACAAAACACCTAATTCTAATTAAAATCAATTAGAACATTCAAATATTAATATCCAATATTATTTATCCTAGTTATTTCAATTTACAGCTCGTTAAAGACTGTTATCTTTTTAAACGAAATATATTGGTGTTAATGTGTGAATTGTCATGACAATAGGCAGACTTTGTCGGACTACTCAGTGGCCGTGATGGTAACTCATGTATTCTATTGATAACGATTAAAAGACGCCAGTACCTAAACACATGCACCGGAAGTCACGTGTCTGTCATGGCGACGGACTAAGTATTTTCTTAAAGGTATTAATAGAGATAGAATTATAATTAACCAATTTTTACATGGAGCTGCAAAAATATAAACTGTAGGAAATTTAAATTGAACTTCCGTTACAAGCGTCCAAAAACAATACAGGAGACACGTTCAGTAGATTTAGCCTGAAAACATCTAGAGGATTTGTAAAATAAATAAAACGAACTTCAACTGATGAAAATAAACGAAAGGATTCACCTCATAAAGATTATTTCCCCTTTGTAAAATGTTATCATACTTTTACAAAGTAAGGTTTGTTATATTTAAATTGAATGAAATTGTTCTGTCATATGTAATGATATTTATGTAAAAAACATATTAATCCTATGTAACGAATGTTGGCACTAACATAGCGCCCTCACATCAGCTACCGTCACATAGCGCCCTCACATCAGCTACCGTCACAAAACACCCTCACATCAGCTACCGTCACATAGCGACCTCACGTCAGCTACCGTCACATAGCGCCCTTACAGCAGCTACAGTCACAAAGCACCCCCACAGCAGATACCGTCACATAGCGCCCTTACAGCAGCTACCGTCACATAGCACCCTCACAGCAGCTACCGTCACATAGCGCCCCACACAAGCTACCGTCACATATCGCCCTCACACCAGTTACCGTCACATAGCGCCTTCACAGCAGCTACCGTTACATAGCGCCCTCACAGCAGCTACCGTCACATAGCGCCCTCACATCAGCTACCGTCACATAGCACCCTCACAGCAGCTACCGTCACATAGCGCCCCACACAAGCTACCGTCACATAGCGCCCTCACAGCAGCTACCGTCACATAGCGCCCTCATATAAGCTACCGTCACATAGCGCCCTAACAGCAGTTACCGTCACATAGCGCCCTCACACCAGTTACCGTCACATAGCGCCTTCACAGCAGCTACCGTTACAAAGCGCCCTCACAGCAGCTACCGTCACATAGCGCCCTCACATCAACTACCGTCACATAGCGCCCTTACATCAGCTACCGTCACATAGCGCCCTAACAGCAGCTACCGTCACATAGCGCCCTTACAGCAGCTACCGTCACATAGCGCCCTTCTCACAGCAGCCACCATCACAGCGCCCTCGAAGCAGCTGCCGTCACATACACACACAGTCCTCTGACCATACACATGTATTCCAGACTATCTTACTCATTAATCATAACAAATTTATATACTAAAACTCGCATTATGTTGAATCACAATCTATTTAATTTGCATGTTGCTAACTTTATTTTATCAGTCCGTGATTTTTATCTGCAAGTGGCATTGTATTCTTTGGCCGCAGTGTTACTATGATAGCCGACTAGTTCTGTCTAACATTTTATCAAACCTAGTTCATTATTCCAAACCTTCTATTCTTTTACAGAGATACCATGAAAGACTTCGAACCGGATGTACAAGACCAACATGCACATCCTATAAATCTTCTCCCGTTTTCAAGTATGGAAAATGGCAAGCTTAGTGACTGTGACTCAGCTGATGAATGCTTCTTCCCTAAGGAGGAACTCTGTGGGGGGAAACTAAGGAAAACCGGAAACCAAGAAAACAGCTCCCTCTCTCGGGAAGAAAGACGAAGACGACGAAGAGCAACACAGAAATACCGCACTGCGCATGCCACGCGGGAAAGAATACGTGTTGAAGCCTTCAATGTGTCTTTTGCCGAACTGCGTAAACTGTTACCAACGCTACCTCCAGATAAAAAGTTGTCAAAGATCGAGATATTGAGGTTAGCAATATGTTACATCTCTTATCTCAACCACGTGTTAGACTTAAGTTGATATCGAATTCTTATGAATGTGATGTAGTAGATCGACAATCATTTGATAATCTGAAGCTACAGACGGCGGGACGATGTGATGTAGTAGATCGACAGTCATTTGATACTGAGGCTACAGACGGCGGGACGATGTTTGCGATGATTCTGTCGTATGATGCTTTGAGTGGTATACTTTACCATAAAGCTTCGAACTTTCGAAGAAGTTAGACATACATCCTTTATGGCGACTGTCACTGTTATCTCCAAGCCTTTATTACACGTATATATTATTATAATCATTATCTAACTACACGTGCTAAAGCAATGGTTTGGACTTCATTTTAACCTTTCAACAATAATGCATGGCGTCATTTCATTTTTTACTTGTGACGTCACAGTAGATTACACTTGACCCTTCACCTGATATTAAAGACAAGTCATTATGATATAAAAGCAACACCGTTATAAGTGTATTCATTTTAACCGTGGTTTGCTCAAATAGATATTAATGTATATACATGTATATTTATCGAGATTGTGATAGCCAATTATATCAACTTAGAAATTAAACGTGAAACAGATACAGCTAACTTGAGAACGTGAATCGATCAAATATGTGAATCAGATAAAAAGACACTGAGCCAGTGAGACGTTGTTTTGACAATAAAAACATGTGAATCCATGGTTATCAAAGTTGTTGGTCGATCTCTTCAAGAAAATATAAGACACTGATAATGTAAAAATTATTGTGTCTCGCTGTAAAAAAAGATCCAGAATTATTAAGGAGGATTCAGAAATAACGGTAGTTTTGACGACCAAGAAACACATTACTACCTTACAGGGAAAGACAGTAGTCTTAACGCTCATTGACACAATACTGTCATACAGGGTGACACTGTAGTCTTATCATACAATCAACACAATACTGTTATACAGGGTCACACGGTAGACTTATCATACAATCAACACAATGCTGTTATACAGGGTCACACGGTAGACTTCTCATACAATCAACACAATACTGTTATATAGGGTCACCCAGAAGTCTTATCATACAATCAACACAATGCTGTTATACAGGGTCACACAGTAGTTTTATCGTACAAACAACACAATACTGTCATACAGGGTCACACAGGAGTCTTATCGTACAATCAACACAATACTGTTATACATGGTCACACAATAGTCTTATCGTACAATCAACACACAACTGTTATACAGGGTCACACGGTAGACTTATCATACAATCAACTCAATCCTGTTATACAGGGTCACACAGTAGTTTTATCGTACAAACAACACAATACTGTTATTCAGGGTCACACGGTAGACTTATCATACAATCAACACAATGCTGTTATACAGGGTCACACAGTAGTTTTATC
The DNA here is from genome assembly GCF_002113885.1 of Mizuhopecten yessoensis. Classification (NCBI taxonomy): domain Eukaryota; kingdom Metazoa; phylum Mollusca; class Bivalvia; order Pectinida; family Pectinidae; genus Mizuhopecten; species Mizuhopecten yessoensis. Next base: position 607 of record NW_018479991.1, on the reverse strand, counting down.
GTACAAACAACACAATACTGTCATACAGGGTCACACAGGAGTCTTATCGTACAATCAACACAATACTGTTATATAGGGTCACACAGAAGTCTTATCATACAATCAACACAATCCTGTTATACAGGGTCACACGGTAGACTTATCATACAATCAACACAATGCTGTTATACAGGGTCACACGGTAGACTTATCATACAATCAACTCAATCCTGTTATACAGGGTCACACGGTACTCTTATCGTACAAACAACACAATACTGTCATACAGGGTCACACAGGAGTCTTATCGTACAATCAACACACAACTGTTATACAGGGTCACGCGGTAGTCTTATCGTACAAACAACGCAATACTGTTATACAGGGTCACACAGTAGTTTTATCGTACAAACAACACAATACTGTCATACAGGGTCACACAGGAGTCTTATCGTACAATCAACACAATACTGTTATACAGGGTCACACAGTAGTTTTATCGTACAAACAACACAATACTGTCATACAGGGTCACACAGTAGTCTTATCGTACAATCAACACAATACTGTTATACATGGTCAAACGGTAGTCTTATCGTACAATCAACACAATACTGTTATATAGGGT
>NW_018479990.1:260886-272650 GCF_002113885.1 Mizuhopecten yessoensis | reverse complement strand
TCTGTATTATTAGACAGAGAGTCCAAGGACTATGTGTGTGTTTCTCTAATTAGAAAGACCTCTTTGTTCAGTATGTTTTTCTTGGCGTTGTTTTCCTTTAATTATTATAACGAAGATTTACATATGAAAAACATTTATTAATTATAATTTGTCTTTCAACAAAAACATCTTAACTACGGAGAGTCTTGATTATATGGCAATGAGCTTATTCACTGCGCTGCCACCATAATATTTGTTATGCAATATTTTTTTCTGCAACATTATTGGAAATAACTTCAAAATGTTCTAACTTCGTTATAAGCCAAACTTACAATTGTTTTTCTGTGAATTAAAGATTATTAATTATAATAATTAAAATTGTTGGACTCTACATTTAACCATTAGCTGATTATTACGATTTCGCATTTTAAGACAGAGTCCTACCGCTATTCTTATGTGATGAACAAATCCTTATTTGCATTATAAGTCGTTTACATCCTGTTTCAAATGGATGAAATGGACGTCATTTACAAAATGCAAAAAAAAAGTACCTTCATGCGTTCTATCATGATGTTAGTGGTTTCCTAAGGTAACAGCCAATTTGTTTCAAGTATATACATATATATATCCTCGACCAGTAAACAACAGTTATCGAACCCCGTGTGACCTAGATATCGATGTGCATGAAGACTAGATATAGTGTGTATAACATTTGATTATATTAGAAAAATAATTGGATATCTTAAATTGTTGCGAAGAATTTAAATGACTTCACCAGCCTAAATGTCTAATTTCTGAACAAGTACATGTTGCTTTGCAGTGTTTTAATATCGTGAGTACAACAATGATATAACTTTGTTTTTATATGTGAATCTGTTTTTAATCGATGTTTATATAAACTTGTCTAGTCAATGTATTGATATGCTGATGACCGTATTATCTATGAGGGTGTTTATTGAACCTAATAGAAAATGTGTCCAAGGTTTTGTCGAATTATTTTTTAAAATGTTCACTGAAAGTTATATTTTTATGAAACGAAGCAAAAAGTTTTGTACTATAAACAAACTCACCTGTATAATGAGACTATCTATTGCTGTCCACGCTACAGTGCAATCGCGTTTAGTCCCATACAATCACTTAGTTGCCAGCGAGCCATACTCTTATGAAATGCTTCATATATAACATCGGGGAAGGTCTGGTGTCACCCCATAAGATTGATTACATTTATGTATACTTACCGGTGTTAAAATGCATTTCTTTCAATACATTTTATGCTAATACAAAGGCATTCGGCTTGTCATTCTATCCGGCTTATATTTTAATTTGCATTGAAATGATGAAATATTGCATGCTTATGTCATCTATATTTCGACTTAATTCTTAAAAAATAACGTGCAAATGACTTGCTTATCATTATATCAATCATTGCGAAGAGATGATCGAAATGTCGTGATTGTTCCTTTTTTTTACAAATAGTCACATGTAAGTCAGTCATTCATCATTCTATCTTTACCAGTGTCTTATCATTGGTATGACATCACGAAATAAGCATTAAGGATAAATATAGAGTTAAATAACAATGGACAAGAAATACAAAGACAGATGAACTTAAGACAAATACATGTGATTGAACCTGTAAAATGTGGCGATTGATACAGAATGAAAATGAATTACACGGCACCATACATCTGTACCATACACGGCACCATACGGCTGTACCATACACGGCAACATACAACTGTACCATACACGGCACCACACGGCTGTACCATACACGGCACTATACGGCTGTACCATACACGGCCCCATACATCTGTACCATACACGTCACCATACAGCTGTACCATACCCGGCACCATCCGGCTGTACCATACACGGCACTATACAGCTGTACCATTCACGGCACCATATAGCTGTACCATACACGGGACGGTACAGCTGGACCATAAACGGCACCATACATCTGTACCATACATGGCACCATACGGCTGTACCATGCACGGCACCATACGGCTATACCATACACGGCACCATACGACTGTGCCATACACGGCACCATACATCTGTACCATACATGGCACCATACATCTGTACCATACCCGGCACCATCCGGCTGTACCATACACGGCACTATACAGCTGTACAATACACGTCACCATATAGCTGTACCATACACGGGACGGTACAGCTGGACCATAAACGGCACCATACATCTGTACCATACGCGGCACCATACGGCTGTACCATGCACGGCACCATACGGCTGTACCTTACACGGCACCATACATCTTTACCATACACTGCACCATACGGCTGTACCATACACGGCCCCATACAGCTGTACCATACACGGAACCATACGGCTGTACCATACATGGCACCATACGGCTGTACCATGCACGGCACCATACGGCTATACCATACACGGCACCATACGACTGTACCATACACGGCACCATACAGCTGTACCATACACGGCACTATACAGCTGTACAATACACGGCACCATATAGCTGTACCATACACGGCACCATACAGCTGTACCATACACGGCACCATACATCTGTACCATACACGGCACCGTACGGCTGTACCATACACGGCACGATACGGCTGTACCATACACGGCAACATACAACTGTACCATACACGGCACCATACATATGTACCATACACGGCACCATACGGCTGTACCATACACGGCAACATACAACTGTACCATACACGGCACCATACATATGTACCATACACGGCACCATACATATGTACCATACACGGCACCATACATCTGTACCCTACACGGCACCATACGGCTGTACCATGCACGGCACCATACAGCTGTACCACACATGGCACCATACAGCTGTACCATACCCGGCACCATACGGCTGTACCATACACCGCACCATACAGCTGTACCATACACGGCACCATACAGCTGTTTCGTCACTCCAGGACTCATCGTTGATGCAAGGGGCTTAAACGCTGGAAATCCATATTTCGTCTCCAACTTATGTTGAAGCCGAAACGGAGGTGCATAAGATTACGAAGTAAAGATAACCTATTTACAAATTGGGATAGTCGATTATCAAATAGCCAATAAGAGTAAACATCATACCATATCATAAGCCAATTTATTTCATTTAAGAGCATGAAGTAAAGAACATATGAAATATGGAAGGACACCTAATATCAGTGATTTGAACGAACGCGTCAGACAATTGAATTTCCCCAATTTAAACGAATTGTTATGAACATTAAGGTGTTTTCCTTATTTAATAGTCTTAGAGATGTACCACTTTCAGATATACAACTGTTTGAGCCAAGTAATAACTTTACTATATAACATTAAACAGTCACTACAACTTTCTTTTTAAACTTTAACTTTACAAATTATGTCGTTGTCGAAATATTTCGCGGTGAACAAGTACAGCTGAACTCATGTCAGTTGTACAGTTAATATACTCAATGAAACTACAAAAACTGCAAAGTAACTACGCAGCATAAATATCATATTCTGCAGTTCGTGGACATATATTTCTATGTTATAATGGAAGAAAAAAATATGAAATATATTGCCAAGGTTGTTAACGAAAATATTGGAAATGTTCAATCAAAAATAAATACGTAAGAAAAAAACCAATGTTTTACATGCCAGACAAACTCACCTGTATATTAAGCTTGTCTACCACCGTCCACACTTCAGCGTTATCACGCCTAGGCTTAAGCACTAATCACTGAACGTTACCCTGGTAAAATGTTTTATATGTATGTTAGTCTGGTAGTATCACCTGATGTCATTTCTTGATTTATTGCATTCTATTTATATCAATACAGAACATTTTATGACGTTTCGTTAAGATTATTTTTTCAATTAATGCGTATATGCGTCGACATTATTGCATTTTTTTAATTTCCCTTTCTAATAAAAGGGAGAACATCGCAGCTTGAAATAAAAACTCCTTCATAATCGGTTTGAGTAAGAAACAACAATATGTCAACACACAGTAAAATGTATGGATAGACAAACAACAATAGGTCAGCACACAGTAAAATGTATGGATAGACAAACAACAACATGTCAACATACAGTAAAATGTATGGATAGACAAACAACAACATGTCAACATACAGTAAAATGTATGGATAGACAAACAACAACATGTCAACATACAGTAAAATGTATGGATAGACAAACAACAACATGTCAACATACAGTAAAATGTATGGATAGACAAACAACAACATGTCAACATACAGTAAAATGTATGGATAGACAAACAACAACATGTCAACATACAGTAAAATGTATGGATAGACAAACAACAACATGTCAACATACAGTAAAATGTATGGATAGACAAACAACAACATGTCAACATACAGTAAAATGTATGGATAGACAAACAACAACATGTCAACATACAGTAAAATGTATGGATAGACAAACAACAACATGTCAACATACAGTAAAATGTATGGATAGACAAACAACAACATGTCAACATACAGTAAAATGTATGGATAGACAAACAACAACATGTCAACATACAGTAAAATGTATGGATAGACAAACAACAACATGTCAACATACAGTAAAATGTATGGATAGACAAACAACAACATGTCAACATACAGTAAAATGTATGGATAGACAAACAACAACATGTCAACATACAGTAAAATGTATGGATAGACAAACAACAACATGTCAACATACAGTAAAATGTATGGATAGACAAACAACAACATGTCAACATACAGTAAAATGTATGGATAGACAAACAACAACATGTCAACATACAGTAAAATGTATGGATAGACAAACAACAACATGTCAACATACAGTAAAATGTATGGATAGACAAACAACAACATGTCAACATACAGTAAAATGTATGGATAGACAAACAACAACATGTCAACATACAGTAAAATGTATGGATAGACAAACAACAACATGTCAACATACAGTAAAATGTATGGATAGACAAACAACAACATGTCAACATACAGTAAAATGTATGGATAGACAAACAACAACATGTCAACATACAGTAAAATGTATGGATAGACAAACAACAACATGTCAACATACAGTAAAATGTATGGATAGACAAACAACAACATGTCAACATACAGTAAAATGTATGGATAGACAAACAACAACATGTCAACATACAGTAAAATGTATGGATAGACAAACAACAACATGTCAACATACAGTAAAATGTATGGATAGACAAACAACAACATGTCAACATACAGTAAAATGTATGGATAGACAAACAACAACATGTCAACATACAGTAAAATGTATGGATAGACAAACAACAACATGTCAACATACAGTAAAATGTATGGATAGACAAACAACAACATGTCAACATACAGTAAAATGTATGGATAGACAAACAACAACATGTCAACATACAGTAAAATGTATGGATAGACAAACAACAACATGTCAACATACAGTAAAATGTATGGATAGACAAACAACAACATGTCAACATACAGTAAAATGTATGGATAGACAAACAACAACATGTCAACATACAGTAAAATGTATGGATAGACAAACAACAACATGTCAACATACAGTAAAATGTATGGATAGACAAACAACAACATGTCAACATACAGTAAAATGTATGGATAGACAAACAACAACATGTCAACATACAGTAAAATGTATGGATAGACAAACAACAACATGTCAACATACAGTAAAATGTATGGATAGACAAACAACAACATGTCAACATACAGTAAAATGTATGGATAGACAAACAACAACATGTCAACATACAGTAAAATGTATGGATAGACAAACAACAACATGTCAACATACAGTAAAATGTATGGATAGACAAACAACAACATGTCAACATACAGTAAAATGTATGGATAGACAAACAACAACATGTCAACATACAGTAAAATGTATGGATAGACAAACAACAACATGTCAACATACAGTAAAATGTATGGATAGACAAACAACAACATGTCAACATACAGTAAAATGTATGGATAGACAAACAACAACATGTCAACATACAGTAAAATGTATGGATAGACAAACAACAACATGTCAACATACAGTAAAATGTATGGATAGACAAACAACAACATGTCAACATACAGTAAAATGTATGGATAGACAAACAACAACATGTCAACATACAGTAAAATGTATGGATAGACAAACAACAACATGTCAACATACAGTAAAATGTATGGATAGACAAACAACAACATGTCAACATACAGTAAAATGTATGGATAGACAAACAACAACATGTCAACATACAGTAAAATGTATGGATAGACAAACAACAACATGTCAACATACTGTAAAATGAATGGATAGACAAACAACAGCATGTCAACATTTATTAAAATTTATGGATAAACAAACAACATGTCAACATACAGTAAAATGTATGGATAGACAAACAACAACATGTCAACATACAGTAAAATGTATGGATAGACAAACAACAACATGTCAACATACAGTAAAATGTATGGATAGACAAACAACAACATGTCAACATACAGTAAAATGTATGGATAGACAAACAACAACATGTCAACATACAGTAAAATGTATGGATAGACAAACAACAACATGTCAACATACAGTAAAATGTATGGATAGACAAACAACAACATGTCAACATACAGTAAAATGTATGGATAGACAAACAACAACATGTCAACATACAGTAAAATGTATGGATAGACAAACAACAACATGTCAACATACAGTAAAATGTATGGATAGACAAACAACAACATGTCAACATACAGTAAAATGTATGGATAGACAAACAACAACATGTCAACATACAGTAAAATGTATGGATAGACAAACAACAACATGTCAACATACAGTAAAATGTATGGATAGACAAACAACAACATGTCAACATACAGTAAAATGTATGGATAGACAAACAACAACATGTCAACATACAGTAAAATGTATGGATAGACAAACAACAACATGTCAACATACAGTAAAATGTATGGATAGACAAACAACAACATGTCAACATACAGTAAAATGTATGGATAGACAAACAACAACATGTCAACATACAGTAAAATGTATGGATAGACAAACAACAACATGTCAACATACAGTAAAATGTATGGATAGACAAACAACAACATGTCAACATACAGTAAAATGTATGGATAGACAAACAACAACATGTCAACATACAGTAAAATGTATGGATAGACAAACAACAACATGTCAACATACAGTAAAATGTATGGATAGACAAACAACAACATGTCAACATACAGTAAAATGTATGGATAGACAAACAACAACATGTCAACATACAGTAAAATGTATGGATAGACAAACAACAACATGTCAACATACAGTAAAATGTATGGATAGACAAACAACAACATGTCAACATACAGTAAAATGTATGGATAGACAAACAACAACATGTCAACATACAGTAAAATGTATGGATAGACAAACAACAACATGTCAACATACAGTAAAATGTATGGATAGACAAACAACAACATGTCAACATACAGTAAAATGTATGGATAGACAAACAACAACATGTCAACATACAGTAAAATGTATGGATAGACAAACAACAACATGTCAACATACAGTAAAATGTATGGATAGACAAACAACAACATGTCAACATACAGTAAAATGTATGGATAGACAAACAACAACATGTCAACATACAGTAAAATGTATGGATAGACAAACAACAACATGTCAACATACAGTAAAATGTATGGATAGACAAACAACAACATGTCAACATACAGTAAAATGTATGGATAGACAAACAACAACATGTCAACATACAGTAAAATGTATGGATAGACAAACAACAACATGTCAACATACAGTAAAATGTATGGATAGACAAACAACAACATGTCAACATACAGTAAAATGTATGGATAGACAAACAACAACATGTCAACATACAGTAAAATGTATGGATAGACAAACAACAACATGTCAACATACAGTAAAATGTATGGATAGACAAACAACAATAGGTCAACACACAGTAAAATGTATGGATAGACAAACAACAACATGTCAACATACAGTAAAATGTATGGATAGACAAACAACAACATGGTAGCAAAAGTTTTGAGTTGACAAAAACAAACATGCCAATATTCCTTTTTAACGTATGTTATTATTAAAAACAACTAAATGCAAAGTCTATAAAACATGTTTTATTTACAATGTTTCCAATTGTTTACTGAATATATTGTTATTTAACAAAAATATTACCATATTGATGTTAACTACAAAATAATATAATTTGATTACCATTTATTCTCACATCATAATATTGTTTTCTAGACATAATGTATTATTCATTTTTCACGACAAAAACGAAAAGGACAACCAGAACTTTTTTGTATATTTAGTCCTGAACACGAACAAGAGAATATACCTTTATGGATGGTAAGGTATCTCTTTAAAGTCATCACACACTACATTACATAGAACGGGGGAAAAAATGGTGTGGAAAGTTTCGTCTTTGAGGTTGAAAAGGCGTCATGCCAATTATCCTGGTATTTGTATTTGTTATGGGGTTCGTCGGACGAAACTGTATTGCTTCTGTTCCTGTTGCTGGTCCTATTCCTGGTCCCATTCCTGTTGCTGGTCCTATTCCTGGTCCCATTCCTGTTGCTGGTCCTATTCCTGGTAATATTCCTGTTACTGTTCCTATTCCTGGTAATAATCTTGGTAATATTCTTGTTAATATTCCTGTTGCTGTTCCTGTTGCTGGTCCCATTCCTGTTGCTGTTCCTGTTGCTGGTCCCATTCGTGTTGCTGGTCCCATTCGTGTTGCTGGTCCCATTCCTGTTGCTGGTCCCATTCCTGTTCTTGTTGCTGGTCCCAACCCTGTTGCTGGTCCCATTCCTGTTGCTGGTCCCATTCCTGTTGCTGTTCTTGTTGCTGGTCCCATTCCTGTTGCTGTTCCTGTTGCAGTTCGTGTGGCACCAATATTTCTTTGAAGATTCGCCCGAGTCGCAGCCCCTACGCACATGGCAAACTGACTGTCACACATACACTGTGCATGTGCACAAGTTCCAGAGGACTGAACTGCACAAGAAAAAGAACATCGACTTCATTAAACAGTCATAATATCTTACCGGGTATTTCAATTATCTGTGGACTCAGTTACCAGTTCCTCCTTATTTTTTCCCCCTTCATCATGTGAACGCTTTACTTTGTATTTTACAAACGTCTATGAAAGGGTGAAAGGATAGGATGTATGTTTCCTGCCGTTATGTTTAACATTAAGTAGGGAAAGCTGAATCATGTTTATAAAGTAATTTTGTATGAATACTTAACCCGATACCAGACATTTAAGACAAGATCTTCTGTATACAATATGAAAACAAATTGCGTGTTTTATGAGAGTCTAGTAGATAACATTTCATAGAGAACATAGACAAGTTAAATTTCAATAACAGTTTTAATATTTTGAATTCGTCTTGAGTAATCACCCCATGGCAAATATTGATCAATAATAATATATTCTCATGAATTCAAAATTTCGTTTCAACTTATCTATTCTAGAGTTAATCTTCGTATACAAAATCGTCATTAACAAGGGAGAAATTTACATAAAGATGTAGCTTTCGCACGGAGTTATCCCTTATAAGAATAAGATTGACAGATGAGACAGTTACTTCACCATCGGGATAAATAATGCTTTTCTCATAAAATTGACAAAGATACATTTTTATCTTCCTTTTTCAGGGAAAAGACAAATATATTTATGGGAAGTAACACACAATGTTAAAAGTATAAAATGTATCACTCTTTATTTGAAATATACATAACTTGGGAAAATACTTATCAATCAAGTGTGTAGGCGACGAGCGATACATCACAAATTAATTTATAGACAGTTAACGTCGGGAATTCATGAAAAGGGAAAGTCTCATTCTAAATATGGGCTGATGTTTTTTAATAACTCTATCGAAAACGTCTTTTCAGTCTCTAATAATTTGAATTTTATAAAAAAAACAATACTGCTTAAGATCGATACCTGTCTTCGAAGCTGTCAAAATAGAAATTTAGCTCTACATGACCTAGGTTAATAAATGAACTTCCAGATGATGTGTAATTTCTTTGTATACCTTTATGAAGTAGTCAGCCTAAAGACTTTGCCGACTAAGTGAAATTTGGTATGCATCAGTTTCACCATCACTAAAGTTTAGGTTCAATATATTCCTATTTGGGGTTTTCAAATATGAGTTATCATAGGGATGAAAGTAAGGATGACTATACCCTAATCAAAGGGCTTGTTAACAGAGACACAATGTTCCATTGTAGTATTGTAGATGTTGCGAGGAAAGACACAGTATAGTCTACTGCTCTCGATTGGATTTCTTGATTTGAGTGATTGTGAAACCTACATTCCATTTTATTTCATGAAAACCTTAACATTTTACGTCTATAGCTGTAGCAAAATCGTCACGGAAGAAAAAATATTTTAAGTTAATTCCTAACGAAAATTGATGGCGTCGAAGTCGTAAATTTTGTGTCAAATTTAAGATATGATAAGAATACGATTATTAGCAAACGTCAATTTTACCAAACGTAATTATCCTAATGACGTCATACAATATTATTGTTATACGCCGTTGTATTTGACATATTATCAAAAATTAACCCAACGTCGTTTTCATTGCTGGTTTTATTAAAGACGTCATACATCATTATTGTTTACGCCATAAATTATAATAAAACACGCTGAACGTTTTAATTGGTGCCGTGGTACGCTGTTGTATGTTAAGAACTATCAAAACATTCAAACGAACGCTGTTTCTGTCAAATGTTTTTATTAAAGACGTTATACGTCGGTATTGTGTAAGTTGGAAGTTATTGTAGTAAACACTGTACATTGTTATTGATGACGTCACGAACTTATTCTTTTTTAATTGCCATAGATCGATGTTTTTAACACTATACAGTTTTTATATATTCTCTTTTAGTTCTTAACTTGAGGTTTTTGAAGTAAAACCAAGATGTAATACTTACCATAATTTTAGTATGCATATACAATACCTACACCCATCTTTGTAGCCCAAAAACAAAAGATTCAAATATCCCTACCTCCCTACCGTGACGTAACCCATATCTCGATGACAGAGCCACGGAGTGATCTCCCTTCCTCAAACCCCCTTTTATGGAGCCTAAAGGCAGCCGGGATGAGTAGGCAAGGGGAGGAATATAGGGTGGGACTCCATAAAGTTATGGTAAGTATTACATCATGAAAATTGTTTTTACTTCAAAAACCTCAATTTCATTTCAGTAATAATTACCATAACTTTAGTATGCGAATTCGTCTTACCGTAGTGGAGGCTTCGAATCCAGGCAGACCAGGCTGACGGAACAAACTCGAGACATGCTCAAGGTAGGGAAAAGGTTCAAGGAACCCCCCTAATAAAGCCCCGAAAGTAATTAAAAAATGGAAAACCTCCCCGTGAAACGAGCAGGTGTACCACCGTGGTGCCTGATAGCATACTATTTAAAATCACTGAATTACTGTGGAGGAACAGCCACAGACTGTGCAACCACCACCGGTCCAAGGGAATACAATCCATCAGAATGAGAGGCCAAGGACCGGAGATAAAAATCCGTGAAGGTAGTCTGTCCGCGCCAGAAAGCTGCGGACATGACCTCCTGAAAGGGGGACCCATTGAGGAGGGCCCATGACGCAGCAAGGGCCCTGATCTCATG
>NW_018479990.1:158617-260344 GCF_002113885.1 Mizuhopecten yessoensis | reverse complement strand
GAAAATCGAGGGATTCAGTTGCCACTCTGTCAAAACCGGCTGGCGGCGCCTGGAAAGAGTATCCGCCAGAACATTCAACCTGCCTGGTAGATGCTTGACACAAATTGTCAACTGCATTTCCTGACATAGAAGCAGAATGCGGATAGCGAGGGCACACAGGGTGTGAGACCTGGTTCCCCCCTGTCTCTCCAGATACGCGACAACCGTAGTGTTGTCCGTAGCCACACAAACCACCTTGGAATGCAGGATCTCCCGAAAAGACTGCAGAGCCAACAGAACAGCCCTCATCTCGAGCACATTGCTGTGCTCCGAGAGCTGTTCCCCAGACCACTCCCCCGACTGGCAACGCCCGTCGAGATAAGCTCCCCACCCTGTCATGGATGCATCCGTGTACAGGGTCATAGTGGGAACCGGCTTGGACAAAGGAACACCTCGGAGAACATTGTCCTGATGAGTCTACCAGCGTGCGTACTCCTTGACCGACTGGTTCAGAGGAAGCAAGGCTTCCCAATCCCTTGAAGAAGGGACCCAGTTAGCAAGGAGAAACATCTGGAGAGGCCTGATGTGAAGTCTCCCTAAGGGGACCACATCGGCCAGGGCGTTGAGATATCCCAGAAAACTGAGAAACCAACGTACCCGGCCGATGAAGGTCAGAGCAAAGCCCAGGCATTCTCGAACTTCTCCATCGATGGAAGGGCGATGCCCTGAACCGTATTGAAACGGTTCCCTAGAAAAACAAAATCCTGAGATGGGGAAACCTCCGACTTTTCTCTGGAAGGAATGAAGCCGACCTTGAGTAAGAGTTTCAGAACCAACCGGGTGACCTGCACCAGAGACTCTCTCACTAGGTGGAGCATGAGGGAGTCGTCAAAATAGATGTGAACATCTATTCCTCGAGAGTGCAGGAATCCCACGAGCACCTGCAGCAGCTTGGTGAAAACCAAAGGTGCAGTCGTGAGCCCGAACGGCATGGCCCGGAACTGAAAGACCTTTCCGTTGCAAGTAAAACGGAGGTACTTCCGTGCCGACTTCTTGATGGGGATGTGGAAGTAGGCGTCCTTCAGATCTACTGAAATCGCCCATATTCCCTCTCTCACGGAGGCGATAATACCCCGAGGAGTCTCCATCTTGAAGTGAGGAGAATCTACGTGCTTGTTGACGCCACGCCCCGGACTTCTTCCGAACCAGAAACATTCTGGAGTAGAACCCGGGAATGCATCCCGACATAGGAACCTCCTCGACCGCGCCCTTGGTAAGCATGGTCCTTACTTCCTCCTGGAGCGCCAGAGCCTTTTCTGGATCCCCCGGTGGAGGAAAAAAGATTGGTTCCGACGCTAAGGGCGGATCCCGCACTACCGGAATTCCTAACCCCTCCTTGATCACAGACAAGGCCCATGCGTCTTCCGTAATTTCCTTCCACTCTGGAAGGAAAGCAGAAAGACGACCCCCACAGGAAGATCTGGTCGAGGCAGATTGAGACCTTGCCAGGCAAGAGAATCGTCTGCTGACCCGAAGCCTAATCCTGCGGGAGAAGGACCTAAGCTTGAGCCGAGAGGACTGCAGTCCTCTTGGCCAAACTCGTCGTCTGACACGACCAAGGAGGGAAGAAGAGAGTCAGGAACTCTTCTGCTTACCCCCAGGAGAGTTCTTACCCTTCTTACCCTTCCATTTGTTGCCATTGAAGGGAGGTTTATGCAGAGGACTGCGAAGCCGAAGGTTTAACCATCTTCTTAGGAGGCGCTGACCCCTGCGAGGTACTGGCCTTCTCAGCCTGAATCCTCTTCCCCAGAAGTGCAGAGGCGGCCGAGTCCTCCTTCACATCCTTCTGAACAGAAGGAAGGGCCCCTCCAAAAAGAGGGGACCCTGAGAAGGGGGCAGTCAACAATCTGGAGCGGTAAGGCTCATCGACCGGGCGGGTTTTCAAAACTGAAAACCGCCTAGCCAACAAGACATTGACGAGCGATGACACCTGTAATGCTGCCAGCGCTCTCAATGCGCCGTTCAGGGCAGAGGTCACTCTGTCCTGGATGTCGGCCTGCTCTGTCTCGGTAATCCGACCCTCAGGCAAGTCGGATACCCTATATAGACAAACCGTCAGGTAGTCTATATAAGACAGAATCTGGATGGAGAGACGCAGCAGTCTCTCCATCTTGTGGGGTTCTTTGGGACCGAACACCACCTGGTCCACCGATTTACCGGGCCAGGCTGCAAGTTCCCTCGATTACAGCTTAGCTGGTTGAGGGGCAAGCAGGCCATCATGTGTGGCATAGTCAGTGACGTGCAGTGACAAATCGCCAACACTGAGCTGCAACCCAGCATGCCCAGGACTACGGGTTGAAGAAGAATTCTTCTCTAAAACCCGAGACTGGGCGGTGGCCAGAGCTGAAGACACAATGGTGCCTTCTGGCAATGAGCGGTCCGACCGAGCGAACACCCGAGGAGCCACTAAAGAACCCAAAAGGGTGATGGACTCGGGGACAGATGACGCCCAAGGTGGTGGGCAAACCTCCTCCCAAAGAATCCGGGAAACGTCAGCCCTAAGGCCCCGCATACCGGACAACACATGCTGGGCCTCAACCTCAGCAGCCTCAGGGTCACCCTCATCCTGGAAGTCCTCCTCTGAGGGCAAGACCTCCTGAGGACCGTCATAAGACGACTCAGATAGACCAGCGTCTATATCCGAGCAACCAGGTGAAAGATGGACAACATCATCGTCCTCTGCCATACCCACGCCCTCAACGTCCATAGCCTCTACACCATCCAGACCAAAAGCCTCGGGTGGAGGAAATGGGCCAGCCAGAGGGGCCAACCCTAGAGAAGGCTCCCCGTACCGGCGTTTAGGTGCAGTGCGCCTAACGGCCGTGGCTGTAGGTTTAGGCTTAGTAGTCAAAACCCTACCCTTGGACCCAGAGACCAACGAGCCTGCCCGAGAGGCAGAAGTCCTAAAGGACCGACACTCCTTCTTAGGACCGGCCGATAACGCCCCCGAAGGGGGGGGGGGGGCAACAGAACTGCTAACACGTCTCCGCGAGGGAGAGACGAAACCCCAAGGATTCCACGACGGAAAAGCCATGGGGTTAAACCCATATCCCGGGGGATAAGGGAAAGGTCCCGCGGGCTAGGAGTGACCCCAGAACTGGCAAAAACTGGCCTGCCTGAGACTGGGGCTCGCCAACTTGCCCAAAGGGCGAAGATGGACGCCACTCCCTCCAGGTGGAAAACCGGACATGTACGGGCTAAGCCCGTAACTGCCGGGATGCTGCCGCAACCCAAAACCATCCGCAGGCTGGTAAGGGCGGCCCAAGGTAGTTGCCCGCAGGCACCCGTATACCCTAAGCCAGGGGAAAACGGAGGCCGGAAACCGGCCCCCTGTCCAGCAAACCCAACACCTGGGGGGAAACCCTTCAGGTTCCCGGAAGAATGAAACTCAGGACCGGACCTTATAGGACCGGGTCCGGGTAACTGACCGGGAGGGTACGCCTGACCAGCATTGGTGCCGGGATTAGTGAGCTGCGCGTCACTAATCCCGGTAGACACAGACAATCCCGAAAGAAAGTCTGTAGTCACACCAGGACCTGAACCCGAAAGAACAGGCCCGGCACCAAGACTGTCCCCAACAACAGCACCACCTGGAATGCCGGGATCACTGACAGAGTCAGTGACCGGCGGCCGGTAGTCCCTACCCGAAGGCAAGCGCGAAAGCTTACGGGCGTTCCCGGCCAATTCGACCCTTGGCTGTGCCAAGCCAGGGTCGGGCTGCCCCTCCTCTACTCCAGGGAGTTCCTGGACAGGAAGAGCCATCCCCTGCTCACGAAAGGGATTCGCCATAGCAAGACCCCCCGAGACAGGAACAGAGACAGTACCACCAGACCCCAGAGAGCTGGTGGCACGACCCCTACCTCTCTGCTTCCCTCGCTTACCGGAAGAAACAGACGAATCTCTCTTTCGGTAAGTTGAGGGTAGCTTTGGAACAATGAAGTCCTTGTCCTGAGATTTAGTCTGTGAGCAAAGTTCACAAGGCGAAACCTCACTGCAAGGACGACACCTGGGACAAGCATTATGAGGGTCCCGTTCCACAAAGAAATGGGAACACCCATGAGCTATACCTCGTCGCTGTCCCGACCGAGACATACCCTCCAAAGCGAACGTAAACAAAAATTTACAAGCAGATAACACGGGAAAAAATAATAAAATACGATAGTACAACGTACGCAACGTAGAAAGAATTTCACCCCGTAATATAAATCAGAAAACGGTTAAAATAAATAACGTTTGCCGAAACAAACAACCGTCACCGAAATAAACAGAGGTCGGAAATTAACTCACGATAATGGCGGACCGTGGCACACCACCGGCACACGTGGAGTAAAATAACCGGCCGTAAAAGGCACAAAAATAATTTTCAACAAAAATTAATTATATTAACAAGGGCAGATGGGTATAAGGCACACAAACTGCGCAAAACATTGAGTTAACACTCAAACCAAACCGACAAAACAAAGTTTTGAAATGGAGCAAGATCCGGGCGTCAGCAGGCAGCAGGCGCCATAAAAGGAAGAGGAAGGGAGATCACTCCGTGGCTCTGTCATCGAGATATGGGTTACGTCACGGTAGGGAGGTAGGGATATTTGAATCTTTTGTTTTTGGGTTACAAAGATGGGTGTAGGTATTGTATATGCATACTAAAGTTATGGTAATTATTACTGAAATGAAAAGGTGTTATGAGAAGATGTGAGAAGTATGAATCAGAATAAAATTGATATATCCAATTAAGTTGGATAATATATTGTGACAAGCAGTAAATTCGAATATTTGTTCTTAGATTTTTCGTGGCCCCAGAAACATAATTTAACGAGAATGTCAATATTCTTCAGAACCGAAATTAAGGCGACGGTCCCTAGTGGTTCTATAGGGTTGCCAGTAAACGTGAACTTATATCAAAGAAATATCAAGATACTTACCACAGTGAATCCTCCCATCCGTTGAAGACCTTTCCCAGCGGTAGGATCCAAATATTATCCTGATTAGAGGGGTTCCGCATGACATCCGAGTAGCTTCGGAACATTGATCATGATTAAAACAGCATCTGTCAAAAGAAAAATACTTTATCTGCATTCTGGTCAAATTTGCTACTGTATTTTTTATATGTATTTATACTAAGTTGGAAATCATTGTAACGTTATAATGTTCAGAAATATATTGTAAGCTCTAAAAGGTTGACATAAGATTCCAAACATGCTCAAAGCAGAAAATGATACAATCGAGGAGATCTTTTTAACTAAATTAATTTGCTTGATCAAATCAATCATATTTGTACATAGAAATAAAATGAACCAAAAACATTTATTTAGAAACTTTGGTTTGCAAGAAAAGCTTTAACATAGTTATCAATGAAACGAAATTTTATATATAGCATCATGTCTAGCTAGAATATGTCAATTCTTACAATAATTCAATACAAATGAAAACTTCACCGGGGCTACCTCGTCCGGCGCTTACTACTTGTTTTGTTAAATACATCTACATTGATGCATGCAAAATATGCTACAACGTTCGAGCAGGCATGCATCCATCTAATGACTACGCTTGACATTACTGGACTCGTGAGCGCGTCACAGGGCTATATCGCATCGTTAGACAAGAGGCCCATGGGCCTTAACGGTCACCTGAGTCTATAGTATTTATTTTTGTTGTTGAAATATGTACCAATTTGAGTAAAAAATAGTATAATGTTAACTTAACTTTGTCAGGACCATGAGCTGATCATTCCTAGACCAATTTTAAGTGAGATCGGCCTATTAGAACTTAGTAGCAAAATAGCGGCCATGGCAGCCAAATTGTATTTCTGATTGACCCGAAAAATAACAACACTTTGTCAGGACCATGAGGCGATCATTCCTACCAACTTTCAGTTCAATCGGTCCAGCAGAACTTGACTTTAAGTTTGAAATAGGTTTTCAAAATGGCGGCCGTGGCGGCCATATTGGATTTCTGATCGACCCGAAAAATAACAACACTTTGTCAGGACCATGAGGCGATCATTCCTACCAACTTTCAGTTCAATCGGTCCAGCAGAACTTGACTTTAAGTTTGAAATAGGTTTTCAAAATGGCGGCCGTGGCGGCCATATTGGATTTCTGATCGACCCGAAAAATAACAACACTTTGTCAGGACCATGAGGCGATCATTCCTACCAACTTTCAGTTCAATCGGCCCAGCAGAACTTGACTTTAAGTTTGAAATGTAAAATGTTAACGGACGACGGACGACGGACGACGGACGACGACGGACGAAAACGGATAGCAATAGGTCACTTGAGCTAAAGCTCAGGTGACCTAAAAAGCCAGCCAGCTTGTCAATAAGGTAGTAAAAAAAAAATCACGTATTTTGTATTTGAGAAACATGCACAATTTCTTTAACACATTTCGTGTGATTCATATTACAAGTGACAAGAAGGCAGGTGTTTAATTGGTCAGTTTTTCATAAATGACGTCATAGAACAAGTAACAATGCTTTGCGGCGTCAGCTGCCATTGTGACGTCAGGGTTTAAGGCGATTGTTCCCCCCACCGAAAACAAGGTTCAAATAAAAGAAATATATTTTTCCAGATTTTGTTTTAACAATATAGGGGGAGATAACTACGTTGTTGTTGGTGATTATGAGTATCTAACTCTCAGAAGTTAATTTTCCACATCGTTAAATAATACTCGGTAAACTTTGTGTCTTTAAAAAAATTAAAAAATATGTTAATTCAGTTGGGTTAACTGGATAACTAACTACCACGCGTTTGAGAAATGTTATATCTATAGATTACGCAATACGTGTCTTTGATAACCAACTTACAAAAGTATTAACACTAGCTTATTACGTTAAACCTTTTCTCTTGTTTATGATAGTATTATGTATCCAATATGTGAACCTGTCATGCGAAGGCAGTGTTTAACATACAATACACATAGAAATACCTATGACTCTTGGTTTTGTATTGCCGCCATATATATACTAGTATATTTATTCTTGTCAATGTAATGCTTAACACACCGTCTCTTTATATATCACACTGACTACTCCTTTGAATCAATCACTCAAATGACTACGATGTCACGTGACTGCGCCTTCTCCCTTCCTTCAGTATCGTGTGATTGACAACAAACACGCAAAAACAAATTATCACTGAACTATTTGAATTCATCAACTTTTAATCACGTGTCTAACTTGGAATTATAAAAATATGAAAAAAACTTGAACTTATTTTATCGTGCTAGTTTTAAACACCGTGATTAACGCACACATTTATCCTGAAGGGCTTATCACAGCTCCACTTGTGATATCAAAACACTAGAACAAAAGTGTTTATCTCGTAGTATTCCTTTCTACTGCATACAGGTACTATATTGTCTTGTTAAATCAATGTTATTTTGCCTAAATTGATGCATAGACAGTTATAGGGTGCGTTTCTATTTAGGGAATAATATTATCTTCATTGATGTTGCTGAAAGGGATTTATAAAACAAACATCGTGACCTGCAGGGTAGTGACTACGGTTTTCCTGTTTCATAAACAAGAAGTTGGACCTTCGAATCCTCATAACAGAGATATTTTTAGTGCAAAAGGATAAAATTTTAACAAATTCTAATTTTGACGAATACCGTTACAAAAGTCGCAAGTCTGCCCCTGTAGTCACAAATGATGCATTTGGAAGAAATTGCAAATTTTAAATTGGAGCAAAATCAGATATAGAGAGGGACCGTTGGCTTCACCTTGGCGTCCCCCCATAAACGTGTTACATAATTATAGGCCAGGGCGGCCATGTCTGATGGCCAATCGGAAAAAATATAAATGTATTTGCCTACCTATTTCCATGTGAATTTCAGGAATCCGGCTAGTAGTTTTGGAGAAAAAATTCCGGAAACCATTTGACAGAAGAAAATATATTATAATAAAGAAGAAGAAGAAGAAGAAGAAGAAGAAGAAGAAGAAGAAGAAGAAGAAGAAGAAGAAGAAGAAACGCAACAAAAAGAAACAAAAATTCCCCCACTTTGGGGGGAAGAAATGAATATATTTCCTTGCTATAGTAAACGACAACAAACTGAGATTCTTTTTTTAAAGGAGATACAGCACAGAGCGTCTAAACAATTACTGTGGCCGTGGAATCATATTTTATACTTACTGGTCCACGGTGTCCATCACCGGTCCATTATTGCGTAGAGGGCCACAATAGTTTCCGTAATGAATGAGGCGGAGACACATAAGGTGATTAGTTTGTGATGCGACCATGGAGCATAGACTCAAAAGACTACGTTTGTGGCGACTGTGTTTGATTTCATCTGAGAAATAAAACCATTTTCAATAACTTGCATTAAGCTAGACAATACAATATCAGCATAACATTTGAGAAAGAAACGATGCCAATAAGATCATAATGGAGGGAGCTATATGAGGCAGTTAGGCCTTGTTCTAAATATGTTACATATATTTTCTTTATTTGAATGTTTTAAGTCTATTTTATTCTACTTTTTTTCTATCCGCTCATTTATTTATTCATTCTTCCATTCATTTTCTTGGATTTTAATTATGTCGTTCATCAGGGAGTTCAAATCCTTTATGTATTTTGAAGTTAATATGTAAACCGGTTA
The DNA here is from genome assembly GCF_002113885.1 of Mizuhopecten yessoensis. Lineage (NCBI taxonomy): Eukaryota > Metazoa > Mollusca > Bivalvia > Pectinida > Pectinidae > Mizuhopecten > Mizuhopecten yessoensis. The sequence goes on along the minus strand of NW_018479990.1, from coordinate 251,708 downwards.
TTTTTTAAACTTTGTAAAATAAAATGACCATCACATATGAAAATACATTCTGTAACATTTAAATAGCTGATGTATAATTACTTTTATCACAAATAAGGACAAATTTGAGAAAAGTGACGACAATATTTTCAATTGAAAAACACTTTTCGAAACCTTTTAAAATCTTAACACAATGCTCTCATCATGAAAATAACATCTTGAAACAAAGTGCATTAAGTGTTCAAGTACCACAGCCAAAAACTGAATGTCCCACGGAATTTATGTAAAAGCAAAAATGGATTATGAAAAAAACCCACTGTTGTCTGTTAAATAAAACGAGACTAGACCGGGATTCGAACCCGGACCACTGATCACAATACAGGGCACGTACCAACTGACCTACTTGATCAAAAGATTGTTTTCCGGTCAAGTCCCACTGCACTTATATCCAAAATGTAATATCAAAGTTTTACTTAATACACAAAAAATTACGTATTAAACGTGTCGAAACAATTCAGGACCGACTGGTCCTTTTCGAACTGACACATTTCCAAACTGATGAATCTTATTGAAGATATCCTAAATGTAATTAATATTAGTAATGGGTTTTGTTTCTGCAGTGGGGCAGTCATCCTTAAAGAAAGCAAAACGATTACAAGTCGTGTGTGGATGTTAACATTATAACTATTTGACTTTATTAATTCACCCCTGAAATTCCATAATGAACTAATCCTACCTTTGAATTGGAAGAATTCAAACGTGTTCTCGGGGTGAATGAGTTAAGGTCTTTAATTATTTACAGCTGGATTAACACGAATGGAGAAATGCGTATTCGGTAGGACAATATGATTAATTTATTTAAGGTCTTAAGTAATGATGATCTCTAAAATACACACACACAAAATACATTAAGAGTTAGGAGATTATAGTGATGTTGATACAAACAAAACAAGAGGATTGATAATCCCTCAAACTGCTTGTAGGCGATGCCGAATTTCTGTTACCTTTGCTTGCTGTTACGAGTCCGAAGAACAAAACCAATAAGAGAAAGGGTGACATATTCGTAATATCTGCAACAAAGAAATTAAAATGGCAATGTAAAAATAAACAAAGGGTGAATAAAACATATATAAATATACATCAAATCATGTACACCTGAGGAAAAAGTTCGATGTAAAAAGGGCGAGTTCGATGTCTAAAGGAGAAGCGTCTTCGTCTCCATCAAACACATCTGTCATGTAAATCTTTGTCAAATAAAGGTAAAATCACGTCCACAAAGTGAGAGCCGATGAAGAAACTGATTTGCTATATGAAATTCAAATTTTAGTGACAGTGACCTTTTCCTTTGGCTAAACATACTCTAAAAACAACAGAATTCTTCTTCATTGCTTGGGTAACTAGCATTCTAAGTATTCGTTTTAAGATATCATTTGTTCTGAATACTATACAAAAGTAGCCCAAAACTTGTAATTCTAACTCAAATTCGATAAAACTAGGGCAAAATATGAACAATATAAAAATGATTTACAGAGAAACTAGAAATCTCTCAAATAAGATTATTATACTTATCAAATAACCAAAACTTGTTGCAATATTATAGACCTGAGGGCATCAAACCTGGTTATATCCAGTTTCGATCACTGGGAAAAAACATTCGAATCCTCAGTAATAAAAGTACTAAATAAATGAAGTTAAAAACCAGTTAACCTCCAAAAAAGATAACAAAATTGTCAAATTCGAAAGTCAGAAGTATCATATCGTTTTTATCAACATTTTCAACGTGGGAAAGTCTTCTTAAGAAAAATATTCGGTGTATGAACACTAGAAGACATAAGCAGGTAAAACAAGTATAAAATACTTTTTCTGCAATAAGGAAAAAGTGTGACTTTAGCTCTACTTACTCTGCAGGAGTGAAGCCAGTCCCTTGTCCAAGTGCCAATATTGTATATGTCTATACATCAGTCTGATAAGCTACTTTATAGGATGAAAACGAAATTAAAAACCTTGAATGATTACTGTGCAAAAATGCTTATTAACAAATTGTATTATCATGATGCAGTTCACATTGCTTAGCGTTCAAGGTTTTCATGTACTGGTTTACGTATTTGTTCTTTTATCTGTGCATATATTATTCCGACTTTTATTATCGGCTAATATATCTCCGTCACATATATGCACACGCTATGATTATATGAATAAAAGAGACAGTAATTTTGCAGCTATTACTCAAGGTGTTCCCACAGATTTTTTAATGTATATTCATTTCTATTTTCTGATGCAATTAATTTATCAGATTCGACTGAGAAATGAGAGAAAACTTAAGACCGAAAAAAACCGTAATTTGAACACAAAATCAATGACACTAAGAAGAATATTTTGCACACACATTTTTGAAAAGAAATCTTAATGACTCTGTTTCTGTATTTGAAGTTCAAAACTAGTGACAACTGTCTAGATTCATAAATACCTATCTTGCAAAATGACTTTTTTGGTTGGTTAAGTGGCATATTGGAGTGTCACAGCGCCAAGAAGTTGACAACCGGAAGTTTACAAGCAAACCCGATGACCCAAAACAGAATCGCCCCAAATCAGCACAGAGACATAGAAATATATCAAAAGTATACATTTTTCAAAAGTTAAATACCTGAACATTTCATTTGTCTAAAAATCTTTCATCAGTTCCTTATCAAACTCCTTCAGTGGCCCAGTAATTAGCCGGAACTTATTTCAGATAGGAAATACAAACGTATGAAACACTTGCTGATTGGCTGATTTAGTTGTGTGAGTCCTTTAAAAAAATATTAGTTTTACACTATAAATAGACCAAGTCACAGCTATGTGTAGATACTATTAATTCGGCTGCTATCGGAAACCGCTTTATAAATTTTGGATTTATTGCTATAGGAAGATTTGTTTAGTTACGTGTAGATACCCTTAATGAGTCGGTAAGTGGTTAACTAACACTTATGTAAAATAAACAGATAACGTCAATAAAATATAACATAAAATTATAGAATAATTGCAGAGATATTGTTTGTCTTGGGCCAACACTTATTATTGATAGGTATTGTTGAAATGGCGTGCGGCGGCCATCTTGCAAAAACCGGAAGTGAATCCTTTGAAAGATGCCCCCATATCTAGAGTTAAATAATACCTCTACTATAATGTTTATACACAAGTTGATGCTTTTATCACAAAGTACAGCTTTTTTCTCTAGTCCACTGCGTTATTTATACTTAAGTCTTAGGACTCTTTGTTGTATAGCGAAAAGAAGAACAGTTGCAATTTTGTTATTTTTTTTTTCTATTCTGGTGTTAGATTTCCATTTTAATATTATCCTGTGTGTTCCATATCAAATTTTATACTACATTGTATATGTGTGTACATCACCACTGTTCTTTTAAACATTAAGAAAAAAAATTAGGTTAAAACACAAAGCTTTTGTAATTTTAGCAAGAAGTACTTAAAGTATTCGACATCATTTTTGTGGCATTCGTTGACAGTTATATCGTGTTAAAGTATTTATTATTCAGTGAGTGCTGGAATTTTGATAAAAAGTATAATTTGTGTCGCGTCAGTATTAAAATCAAATTAATAAGTCTTATTATATTATAGTTATCTGTATATAAATTACTGTGCGTCATAATGAATATCTTCCTGGTTATTGTTTAAAATTGATAAGTATATAAAAAAACACCATGTTACATATATTCATCGTATAACCAGATGAAATAATTACAGTGCCCTATAATTTGGTTCCTTGCAGTACATTTTATCACTAAATGCATTTGAAGACAATGGTACTTTGAAACAGGCGAACAGAATTAATTAGTTTCATCAACGGTTCAGCTATATAATGAAAGAATACAATGATATACAAATGAAACATTATCAGTAACACGAATTTATCTAGAATTGAAAATTAAACAATGATAGAAAGGAGAAGCGAGTAATGAACAAACTCAACTGTAACATTACGATCTCCTCAATGTCATTACATACAGTGTATGTGACAATCACGTGTAATATATCACAATTGATTTATTGATGATTCTTCATATCCTGAATAAATCATGCAAAGGACATTTCCTTTCCTTTTAAAAACGACCATATGAACTTTACAATAATACATTATGAAGTATGTTAGTGACAGGTAACAGTCGGAATAAATCTGGGTATAAAGTGTATTTCATGTGGTATTCATTAATTCCGGTCCTACTACATGAATATTTTTTTCAGTTTGTAAAAATTGATGAACGCCATCAATCATGTAAAATTTTCTTAAATGAATCATAAGGGTTACAATGCTGAATACAGAAGAGGACCCAACTGTATCTACCTACATTAAGTACACATTTGACAAGGTTTCCATGTTCTTTTCATATCAAATAGCGGAAATGTTCATGTTTTTTCTGGTGGTGATCATTTATCTTCCAGAACGTTTATGTTAAAACTTAAGAGTTAAAATATCAAAAGAGTTTAAATTTAACCTTTAGGGGCAAAAGTGAAAGATATTGTTACAAAACATTTGAAATAATTATGTTTTGATTATATGTGAGTATTTTATGATTTTGAGATTGATGGCAGTTCTTCCAAAATACAACAAACTACACATTTTAAGATGGGACTTATTTTATTTGAATTCTGTCGGGAATATGAAGATATACCTGTTCTTGTTTAACCACGCACTCGTTTAAACTCAAATATTGAAAATTGTGATAAAAAACGTATTGCATTTACAAGTTGTTTCTTTCTCCATATTTCAACAAAAAAAGTATCCTGAAAGAGAGTATTTGAAGATGTTTCATTTGTATGTTTAAATACATTTCCTTATTTAAATACACTTCATGGTTCTTACGTTAGATATACTAAGCAAGAAAAAGCATGCTTTATAATTTAGAAATCACTGAATATTCATAACCTGCCCTACATTTCTTATTTAATGAACGGCTAGATAACTAATTCATCGAATCACGTGTTTTTTTCACGTGTGTCCTACATAGTCAACTTCATGGGCCTCGTTTGTCAGATGGAAAAAGATGTATACGTCTAACAAGAAAAGCAATAAACCAAAGAGCTAAACCATGCGGATCGATATGGATGCTTTTCATAATGGTAGCTATAATGACAGCTTAAATTGTGTAAGCTGATTGAAATAACAAGCATTGTAATCGATCACTCTTAACTATGTATCCTTTAACGTGACATACGTATGTCACTGTTACTGCTTAGTCATATATTTATGATACGTACGTATACATACATAATGAAGTCTGTACAGGGAAGCTACTTTTAACTCATAGAATATCTTGAAATAGATGTCAGCTGATAAATTAATTTTCCTACGACAATCGCACAAATTTCAAGATTTTTCTCTTTTCTAAGATAAGTTCAGACTAGGTCGATATACCTATAAATAGAAGTTTTGGTTCTATTTTGTTTAACGTCTAATGTCATTTAAGAAGAAAGTATAACGAAAACATATCATTTCTGGCTATGTTACATTCCTTATTACATGTGCAAACCATTTTGTTAGTGTGAGTTTCAACTTCAGCTTCCCTACAAAGTTGATTTCCTTGACATGCGCAATAATGATATCCGGTAGCGTCAGTGGTGCTTACAACTACAGCCAGCTTAACATATGACGAACACACAGTTACAGTGCTGGTTCATCCAAGGGAGCTGTTAAAATAACGATGTATTAGTTACACAGGAAGGTTTTTATTTCGAAACCTCAACGGTAATCTTCGATTGATCTTTTATTGATATTTCACTTTATTATTTACACATTTTTCTTGTATCAAAAGAAATTTTGAAATTTCCCTAATCACCATACATTGATAAAACAACTACAAAGGATAACGTTAATTCGTTACTCTGCCTTGCTGAAACTAACAACCACAGGTGACAATAGCTAGCCTTCAACTTTGCTATAACATATTTAAGGAGTGTAGAGAGAGAAAGTGAGCGTAAACCATGGAGTATCGAGGACGAAATAGAGTTAGTTTAACACTATGTGCGAAAACACGTGTCCCATATAGGTAACTGTGATTTGTGTATACAGTGAATAAATAAATGTTGGTTTATGAGGAATTTTGAATTGTATTTGAAGTAATTAAAAAGATAAAATCTATATTTTTTTTTGTTTTTGATTTTTATTCACACATTTACATTTACCATCTCATGGCCTTGCTACTATCTATAATATAACTTTACCAAATTCAGTTGCATTCATATAGGTTATGAATGCCACGGACCTATTGTTGACGTCATTTCATTTCAAACAATTCACATTAAATCAATCAGAATTAATGGTAATCGGACAACAGGCAGGCCTATAAAAGCCCTCTCCCTGGAGGTACAACATAGGAGGGCAGTGAGGCTACAGAAAGGACGTGTTTCCGGACGTGTGACCGCAGTAGCTGCGACAGCCTCTCGACATCGAAGGAGCTGTCAGACCTTAGAGCGTGACCTGGATGGGCAGGCCATTTTGAATCTCCGAGGGCCCGGTAAGCTGGCGTTTACCCCCTCAAGACGACCGAACACAGACTTTGTCAGTGAGGTGTAGTCTATAAACCCATCAACCAACCAAACCAACCAACCAAGGTGTATCTGTATTGAACTGCTTTCAGTTGGCATTCATAGGCAATATGAATTTTAACTGGACAAAGGCATTCCAACATGAAGCGCTAACGCACTTTATTAAATTTGCCTTTGTCCAGTTGGCATTCATATTGCCTATAAATGCCAACTGAAAGCAGTTTATTGCTTAAACGTAAGGGAGAAAAAGAATAAACCGCTTCTCAAGATATCTTAAAAAAGATTTTTTCGTATGGTTAAAAAAGTCCTCATAATATATACAGAATTTCAAGGTAAATTCTTCAGATCTTTATTATGCAGTTAAGCTACGTGTAAGGCATTGTACAAAAGCAACAGTTTTACGTTACATAGTTACAGTCTAAGTTTAATAAAACTGCAGACATAAAAACAAAAAATTTGCTTGAGAGGACAGATGAACAAAAATTAAAAGCTTCTATCATATTTTGACATTCATTACCTTATAATTTGTGTTTAGTACATAAAACCTGTTTCATATAACAAACTACCTGTTGTAAACGAACCTATTTGTATCACGACTGACAACTGATAGGCTCCAGACGTGTCAATGATTGATTTCTATCCATGTCATTAACATTGTCTGAATAGCATGTTCATTTTTTTAAATTCTTCCGTATTTTATGGATATTCAAAAGCGTTGAAAGGTGAACTGATAATGATAAGCAAACGCTTAACAATACAACGGTAACTTTTTAAAACATTTTTTTTCGAAAAATTCATGAAATCAGGTCAAAATATAGAGAAAAGGAATATTTACAAGGAGACCTTTGAAAGTACACCAGGATAATTAATTCAGAATGTAATAAATCACATGTTAAAATCGTCCTTCACGCTTGGCGTCAATAACAAAGCACATGTGTTTCAGTAATAGTAATAATCAGGATATTTATGGAAAGGTGGACAAAAAGTTATTACTTTTTGTCTAAATCACTATCAACTGTAAGTTGAAAAGGATGCAATTACGACAGGTAGTTCATATCTTAAACCTTTCGTTTAACATTCACTTGTGTACATAATAGATATAAATGAACTGTTAATTGAAAAATTGACACAATGCAATAACGACAGGTATTTCATACCTTAAACCTTTCGTTTAACATTCACTTGTGTACATAATAGATATAAATGAACTGTTAATTGAAAAATTAACACAGTGCAATAACGACAGGTATTTCATACCTTAAACCTTTGTTTTAACATTCACTTGTGGACATTATAGATATAAATGAACTGTTAATTGAATAATTAACACAGTGCAATAACGACAGGTTTTTCATACCTTAAACCTTTGTTTTAACATTCACTTGTGGACATTATAGATATAAATGAAGTGTCAGTTGAAAAATTAACACAGTGCAATAACGACAGATAGATCATACCTTAAACCTTTGTTTTAGCATACATTTGTGTACATAGTAGGTATAAATTATTTGTAAGTTGAAAAATTAACACAGTGCAATAACGACAGGTATTTCATACCTTAAACCTTTGTTTTAACATACACTTGTGTACATTATAGATATAAATGAACTGTCAGTTGAAAATTAACACAGTGCAATAACGACAGGTAGTTTATATCTTAAACCTTTCGTTTAACATACACTATTGTATGTAATAGATTTTTTAATACAGTAACTTGCATTGATTTGTAACAAATAAACACATATTTTCAAAACTGTATTTTATTAGTGTTCTGTCATGTCTGCCCCAATAAATGTTTTATGATATACCTTGTATAACATCTTTAGAAAGCCCTATATTTGTTATAATGTTTCGAAACGTATTTGATTAATATGATCAAATGCGCGTAAAAGTTAGGGTCAGCGCCTATTGAGATTTAACCTTAGCGTCTGCACCGTCTGGGAATTTCAAAACAAGATAAATTCAAAAAGGTATAGGTTTAGGAAGCTTAAATCAGAAAGAGTTTATTTCAGAATTCATTTTATGACAAATCGGACCTCCTTGACTTACACCTGTGTGGGAGTTAAAGGTGTGGTAATACAAGTCCTCCTAGAGCATCCAAGGGAGCTGTTAAAATAACGATGTATTAGTTACCCAGAAAGGTTTTTATTTCAAAGCCTCAACGGTAATCTTCGATTGATCTTTTATTTATATTTCACTTTATTATTTACACATTTTTCTTGTATCAAAAGAAATTTTGAAATTTCCCTAATCACCATACATTGATAAAACAACTACAAAGGATAACGTTAATTCGTTACTCTGCCTTGCTGAAACTAACAACCACAGGTGACAATAGCTAGCCTTCAACTTTGCTATAACATATTTAAGGAGTGTAGAGAGAGAAAGTGAGCGTAAACCATGGAGTATCGAGGACGAAATAGAGTTAGTTTAACACTATGTGCGAAAACACGTGTCCCATATAGGTAACTGTGATTTGTGTATACAGTGAATAAATAAATGTTGGTTTATGATGAATTTTGAATTGTATTTGAAGTAATTAAAAAGATAAAATCTATATTTTTTTGTTTTTGATTTTTATTCACACATTTACATTTACCATCTCATGGCCTTGCTACTAACTATAATATAACTTTACCAAATTCAGTTGCATTCATTTAGGTTATGAATGCCACGGACCTAATGTTGACGTCATTTCATTTCAAACAATTCACATTAAATCAATCAGAATTAATGGTAATCGGACAACAGGCAGGCCTATAAAAGCCCTCTCCCTGGAGGTACATCATAGGAGGGCAGAGAGGCTACAGAAAGGACGTGTTTCCGGACGTGTGACCGCAGTAGCTGCGACAGCCTCTCGACATCGAAGGAGCTGTCAGACCTTAGAGCGTGACCTGGATGGGCAGGCCATTTTGAATCTCCGAGGGCCCGGTAAGCTGGCGTTTACCCCCTCAAGACGACCGAACACAGACTTTGTCAGTGAGGTGTAGTCTATAAACCCATCAACCAACCAAACCAACCAACCAAGGTGTATCTGTATTGAACTGCTTTCAGTTGGCATTCATAGGCAATATGAATTTTAACTGGACAAAGGCATTCCAACATGAAGCGCTAACGCACTTTATTAAATTTGCCTTTGTCCAGTTGGCATTCATATTGCCTATCAATGCCAACTGAAAGCAGTTTATTGCTTAAACGGAAGGGAGAAAAAGAATAAACCGCTTCTCAGTTAAAGGTGTGGTAATACAAGTCCTCCTAGAGCATTTAAATGACACAATTACTTCTCATGTTTGGCATGCTAAAAAGGTATTTTACCGGTTTTGATATTATATCAAAAAATGATTCTGTAGACAAAATATATTTATGGATCGTTTTTTAAGAAGTTTGAAATATAGACTACCTTTATAGCTATACCTAGGAAATTTTGAAAATTTTGCATGCTTTTCTAATTAAAAGAATCACTACGTTTACTTCATGTGTATCAATATGACATATTTGGTATCAAAATAACAGTAATTGTATACACTATATACTATCATAATTCATTTTCAAAATTACATTCGTCTGTGACATTTATCTGTCATTTTGTGAGGATACCCCGTTACTCAATCTGGTGTTATGCAAGGAGGTCCACTACGGTTATCAGTAGTAATAATGAATAATCATGTAATATTATGCATTTATCGTTCATTTTTATGTATCTACATATGGCGGGAAAAAAATATCGACATGGGGGCCGAATGTTGACTCCACCTTTTACCGTACAATACAAAGTCAGGACCACGGTAGACACCTTTTGACCCAACATGCCGTGATAAGTTAAGTAAAATCTGAACCTGTTTACACTTTCGGGACAAATAACTTGTAAAGATAGATTGTTCCAATAAACCAACGTCACAGTTACTAATATAACCATCGTTTAAACGAAATCCTGGTCAGTACATGTGTCCTGTGAATAAGTACTTTTAATAACGGATACCGTAAACGATATGGATGTCTTATCGCACGCCATCAATCAAACTTGTTATTTGCCTTAGGTGTACTCACCTTAATACATATCATTAGGTCATTTTCTAGGTCACATTTTTGACAGCCATTCGACATCTCTTTCTATTTGAACATTATCAGTTCACTTTAGCGCGTTGTCGTAATAATTTTGAATGTCATGCTGTAGATAGGTCATTTTCTAGGACACATTTTTGACAGCCATTCGACATCTCTTTTTATTCTACCATTATCAGTTCACTTTAGCGTTGTCTTAATAATTTTGAATGTCATGCTGCAGTTTCTTAGTTGACATTTCAGGTTTTGTATATCCTTTTATATGTGCGGCTGTTGCGAAAATCAGTAGCCGCGCTTAATTTAACATACATGTACATGTAATAAATATTGATAGTAATACCATCATTTCTTACAACAAACTAGTATGTGATCTCGTATAAAAATAATTTATTTGATAACCATTTTAATTATAATATGATTTTAATTATTTAAATATGTCTTTAATATGTTAATATACAAACCTTATCATGATATAGGTACATGTATTGATAAACTTAAATGTATTGCATGGAAATATGATCTCTACATATTAATTCAATCAAAACATAGTATCATCAGGTGTGTTATAATAAAGTTCTTGTGTAGAGATATGATATTTAATAATTAGTGTCATAAAATTTGTATTTTTATTATCCTATACATTATTTTATTTATGAATTAACTGTGGATTTTTAAATTATAACGACATCGTTCTTATCATAATGTATATATATATATATTATGAAATACATTTTTAAAGTCATCATTTTATTATAATGCCATCACCCTTTTTACAGAACAAAAATACGATCAATTTTAAATAGGTAAGAATAATGGTGTCGTGTCAAATTGTGTTTGAACTTTAAACTTTGTGTCTGTTCTCCTGTGGAATGTAAAGAATTGATATTGTACGAATTATAAAGGATATTTCATTGCAGTCACGTTGCGGTGTAGACACAAAACTGTTATAAATGAACTGTTTATATATACATGTATACACAATAAGGATTGCTCGGCCTCGGGACACAGACATGTGGTTTATTTACTGGGTTAAATGATGACCGAGTAAGGTACAATAAAAATTGTCGGTTTTATCCCTATATAATTATTTAACGGGTTTGATTCATTTGTTAATAGAAGAAAAATAGTTTGGTACATTTGAGCATTTACTAAATGAATAACTGAGTTGTCTTCCTTCGTGATTTAATGTCGGCAACATTAAACTAGCAAAGGTGGGTACCTGTCGACCAATCATTTTGGCCTTCGTCTTTTTTTTTTTCTCATAAAATATGTAATAAGTAATTTAAAACAGTTGACAGCCATATCTATATATCGCGTTCGCCTTTTAATTGGAAAAGAAAGTTCCCAGATTAAAGGACGAAGACGATCCATCAGTTTGGTATGAGGTATGGAAGTGTGATGAGTGGGGACAGTAAAATATTTTGAGGAGTGGATACTTTAAAATTGATAAAAAATATATTTTCATTTTCCACTTTTGGAGCATAAAGCATCACGATACGACTGTAATACTGACTTAATGGTACTGAAAATGGAAGTAATTTGGATAATGACCTGATAGAGCAACAAGGACAGACAGTGATTATTTCTTCTTGATAAGAATTCTTCTTAAGTTTCCGGACTGATATAAAAAAAAAAAAAAAAGGCTGGTCCGTATCCTCATCATTAACTGCTACTCGAAGATATTGTAATAAAGAAACATGATTAGCTATTTTTTCGCCTACTTAAAACTTGGTAAATGTAAGGGAAGGGAAGGATTTCCTTGGTTTAGAAGCAGTCTTGCTCCCACTTTTTAGCAAGCAGGAATTGTAACAATGTATACACATGGATATATTAGTTTTAGATGAACTGTCTGTCGACACATGAATATCAAACAGATCATTGAGTGTGGCTAAGATATTTGGGTCAAGAAACACTTTTCTTTTGCTTTCATTTTCGATTTGAAACTGCTAATTCATTTTTTGAATGATGGACCTGCTAGATTTAAACCACTCTGAAAGTGCACACAGTTCTTGGGTAGTCTTGCATAGATTCCATCATTATCTTGATATTCACATTCCATTAGATAGTCGGAGTGCTCCGATTCTTTGGACATTTATGAACAGTTTATGTAGCTTTACAGTATAAAGGTTGTTCTAATGTCATTTAATTTCAGCTGTTGTAGCGTTTGGTTGTTGTTCAAAGGCTTGGACAGCAGGTCGCTGGTCTTTCCCCGGGAACTCCGGCTTTCCTCCACCACCAAAACCTGGCACGTCCTTAAATGACCATAGCTGTTAATAGGACGTAAAACACAAACAAACAAACAATATCAAAGGTTTGAAGCAATATATTCAGAATAACAGTAAGAATTTACGGTGATATGTTAGCTTTGAAGGACTTCAAGTCTCTTGAAGCGTAGGATATTGACTGATGTCACTGGCATCTATCTCCTTGTTGGCAAATTCGACTTTTATAAAATAAATCCGATCTACTGGAAACATCGACACTATGCGTCCGAATTGGCTTAAAGAAGCGAGTTTGTGTTACATCACTACATATTTTGATGAGGTTCCCAACGAGACATCCTCAATACTCCAGGGGTTACTCTCACTTTCGCTCTCTGCACCCCTGGGATATGTCATAGCATAACCGAAGGCACGCGGCTAGCTTTTTGATTGGTGTCAGGTAACTAAACATGACCAATCACTTGGCTGAAACCTATCCTTTGAAGATTACAGAAGAGCGACACCCGACTTTAAAGCCAGTCAATTTTACCGTTACGCGACCGCGAGAATCTTTTGATGTACATCAAAGGATCAAAATAGTCTTCCTATCTCATCCACAAAGAGGCGCACATTGAGCCTCCGATTTTCCTATGACATATTCCAGGGGTGCAGAGAGCGAAAGTGAGCGTATCTTCTGGAGTATCGAGGATGCCAACGAGCATCAGGAAGAGTTTCTGTGGAATTTTCCTCTAACGATCGTAATACCGTGAGAGGAAGCGAATACAGTGCGATTCCAACAGGGTCGACACCAAATGTTTACTTCTTGTTTCTACAAGGTCTTCAAACATAACAATGATTGTGGGTGGACTACTGTAATTTAGACGTTAATGTTTACTATGACGTCTCATTGGAGAATTGAACGAAGTTTGTTTGACTGCATGCTGAACTTAACAAATTTACTACAGAATATTAAGCTACAAACATTAGACTGGAAGGTTGGTCACGTTGAGCCCATATTGAATAATTTAGATCGACATGACAGGGTATAGTTGTAATCACCTATCCACTTATATTACCGGTCATATCATATGCTGACGATTGGACATTCTATGAACTATCAGGGTATTTGAAAACAATGTCAAAGCGCAGTTGAATTTCATGCTATGCCGTTTATTTCATCAGTGTTGCCACAGCTTAACTCCGTTGTTGTTATACTCTTCTTCTAAGTTTGCCATGGTCCTTTGGTTATACAAGGTATATCTACCCACTTGTTAATTGACAGGGCACTAGACGAAACGAAACGTCAAGTTAATCCTGTTGTAGGGATCACAGACGCAGAGAAAACCGTGGATATTAGTACAAATATGCAGACCTTTGTCAAGATTCCTGCACTAAACTGGCTCATTGCTCTCATCAACAACGCTCCCGAACAACACAACGAAGCAAGTACTGACCCGGAACCCGAGGGAAACAGGAAGTACTGACCCGGAACCCGAGGGAAACAGGAAGTTCTGACCCGGAACCCGAGGGAAACAGGAAGTGGTGACGTCCGAGAAACACATGGCCTGGGACCAATAATCATAAATAAAACCATTTTTCATGCTGAAGTTTAGATTCTGTGCTCAAACCAACTTTCTTGCAACTCGCTTAAATAATGTCAAACGATCAAAAAGTCAATTGTAAACATTGAAAACAGTAATCTGCTTTAAGTATCTCCAATGGTTCCAAATCATTGACAACATAAGATCTTCTTTATTAATTTATAACGGGAACAAGAAATTCGGCTTGAGCACAAAATGCATGAGAACGATTTTATGAATACGGGCCCAGGAGGTAGACACTAGGAGCGTGTGGCTAAACTGAAGCCCTGCATTGATTTTTTAATAATCAAAAAGCATTGTCATTTCGGATAATCTTTTATTGATTTCAGGATGTCACAGGGAACGTTGTGGGTTCTCATTAATGGCAAGTCAACATCAAATTTTCATCAAATTCAAAAGATGCCTTTTTAATCTTTTTAATAATCTTATAAAAATATGAATTTTCGCATAAGCAGTAGGACTAGCTATTGCATTTTCTTCAAAATTACATACAAGACTAAATTTAATTGATCTTGAAAGCTAGAAGCAAGTACAACATTAAAAGCATGAACAATCCTTTAAAATATTTGCATATAACAGATCAACAGCAAAGCGTTTTATGAACTGAGTATCTCCTTTTTGTGAAGTTTTATCAAAGACTTTCATATAGGAATTAACAGTTCATCAAACTTAAGTGGGTTTTCAAGTTTCTTAAGTGAAAACAAAATATGTCTATCTGATATTTTTAATATCAATTTGCACTTAGAATAAAAATTCTTGAAAAAAAAATTATGGATGTATTGCCAATGAAATTAATTTGAGTTCAGAATTGTGAAAATGAGTTGGATGTTTTATTCAAACTCTTTAACCCTTTCACCCCTATGTAACTTCAGTAGACTCTACCATGCATTGATCTGGATGAGTCCATTATGGTCTACAGTGGTGAAAGGGTCAAGAGTCATGTAATTTGGAAATCATTTCCCATGTTTAGACTGGCTACGGATCTTTGACATTATAATGAGTACAAACGAGTCTCAAATTCTCCACTGAGAAAAGTATAAAGAGGCACAGATATCTGATTAATAAAAATCAAATTAGTGAAAGACAATCAATATTTTCAGACACTGCAATAACAACACAATACCTATAATAACAAAGTATACAAGATGACAAGGACTGCCCATCAATACATAATGTAGAAATATTAGCATGCAAATTTGTCCCCAAAAATATCATAAGAAACAAAGTCACAATCACAATTGCATTACAAACACTTCAAGACAAAGTAAGCATTTCACTGGTAAAATTGCAAATATCATTTTCTGGAAATGAACTTATTTTAGCACATTCAAATTCCTACTCATCACCACATTCCTCATAATTATCACCCCTCCCCCCTATAAGTGCCACTCCCCATTTTTGGTGGGAGTCAAAATGATAAAGACCCCTTCCCCCTTCAAGACCCGGTCAATGATATTTATAGTACAAACACAGATTTTGTGTCTGATGACCATGGCTCAACTTAATAATAATAATAATTTGAGATTCTTATATACTGCTTTATCACAACCTAGTTCGTAGTTAATCTGAAAGTGGTTCTTCAATTATTATCTTTGGTTATAGGGCCTTTGCAACCAGATAATATCTTTCTCAACTCCCTGGGGAGCATACAGCCGGAGCTGCCATTTCGGCGCTCACAGCTAGCCTTCAACAATTTTAGCACTGCCCAAAAACATACTCATTTACAGCTGAGTAGACTGGAACAAACGGAGTAAAGTATCTTGCTCAAAGATACAACACAGTGCTGTGCTGTGCTGTGCTGTGCTGTGCCGTGCCGTGCCGTGCCAAGACTCAAACACGCAACCCTTCGGTTACGAGCCTGGCGTCCTACCACTAGACTACCGTGCCTCCCATGAAGTGGCTGAAACATTTGGTTTCCAAATTGCAGCCAAACTGGAAAGTTTATAATGTGCTTCGGATATAACAATTCAAGTTTAACAACTTTTTTATCAAAACTTACATTTTTTTATCCCAATAAGCTCCCCCTCCCCCCTATTTGAGCCATTTTAAGCACCCTGGGCACTAATTACAGTGAATGCAGTATTTAATTTTCAACATGTTAGCGGATTTATGAATTGATGCCTGCACAATATATGCAATATAATACTATATACAGAAGCTTCAATTGGTGTAATATTAATTTACCTATAAAGGGGGAGGGTAGGAGGAAGGGGGGAGGGGGAGTTGATGGGAAGGGGTGGGTGGGTTAAAATATAAACATATTTTCTAAAAATATCTGTCAAATAAGTTAACTCATTTATCCTTAAAGACACTTTTGAACTCTTCCAATTCAATGGTTCGAATAGTTCATTATGAAATTTTCAGGGGTGAATGAGTTAAACTTTAGAAGGGGATTAATACTAAGCATGGGTTTATCACTGGTAATATGGTAAGTACACTTGTCTATATCAATCACCCAATCACAATAATAAATAAATAAAAAAACTTGTGTAAAAATCTTAATCAGCATATGGACAAATTGGAATTTGGAATGTGTTGTTTTTTTTTGTTATATTCTACAATCAAGCAACAAGTTGGGATTTGGAATATTCTTTTTAAGATTTTCCAACTTGATTGTTTTAAGACAATTTTGTTTGCAAACCATAATATTTTTCGATAACTGTGATGATATAAATATAGGAATTCTCCCTTTACAATATATTAATTTGCATTTTTCAAAGAAATAGCTCTTATTTGCTAATTTTATAGTTTAAGAAAAAACATGTACATATGTATCCTGAAACAATATTTTTTGATTTTGCTAAACCCAAATGCAAAAAAACAAATATTATGAAGATTCAGCAACTATCTAGCAATGGCAAAACAAGAGAAAATGAGCAAATACCTAAATGAGTTTGAGCTTGAGAAAGAACACCTTGCAATATTTCATTATGCACATATTCTCCATAGAAATTCACAAAATAAGACATTCATACAATAAATAGATAAACGTTCTTAAAATGATTTCAATGTTTCTAGATTAAGTTTAACTTTACAACTACAGACAATTGTCTAGAAAACAAAAATCAGGAAAAAAATGAAAATCATTACTTAAAGGTGCATGCTACCTTTTATATACATAACTTTGTAAGATAGTTATCTCCCTTACAAATAACAGCTGTCTTAGCCTTATCAACATATAATTCTTGTATTTTTCAATCTTGTTATCAATTAATTAATTCAAATTACAATTCAAAAAAGATATGTATGTTTTGTAGGTTCACAACTCTTTTACATAGGATAAGCATATCATAGGAAGGTAGCATACAGCCTTAACAGTAATTCACTGAATGAATATGGCTGGTAAATAAACGTATTTTCTAGAAGTTTTCATAAAACTGTTCTGATTCTCACCCTTAAGTTATGTGAGCTCAACCTATTTATCTTGTAATTTAATCATCAAGTTATTTTGAAAATTACATTTTCTATTAAATCGGGAGTTACACTTGGGTGCAGAATCTGAGATTGAGCACAAGGATAATGTTTATGAATACAGACCCAGACATACAATGTTCTTCAGGATTATACAACAAAAACTTTTAAAATTAAAATGATTTCATGAGAATAAAGGAGTCATCGGAACTCAATCATCAATTATTTTTCTGAATACTTTTCTCCTGAAACTGATTTATTAGAATAATTATCTATAAATATGTTTTACTTAAGAATGTCACACTAAAACATAACACTTATATTTCAACAAGAGAAATAAACATGAAAAAATGGCACAAAAAAATCATATGATATTATACCATGCCTATTCAATGCTAATAATGATATGCTAGACATGTTAAAATGTCAAATAACATCTGCTTTACTTTAATAAGAAAGTCAGAAATAGACAGCAGATAAGCTATGCCAGCTTAACTCATTTACCCCTGAAGACACATTTGAACTATTCTAATTCAAAGAATGGAATAGTTCATTATGAAAATTCAGGGGTGAATGAGTTAATGCTTAAGGTAAAGGGGTAACAAAATATTGACCTATAATATTAATACTGTCAATACTGTGAAATATTATAAGTCCTTCTCAAAAGAGGTATTCCATAAAAATCACACGTAGCAATGCATTTCAAGGAATTATAGTTACTTTCAAAATTTGAATGTTTGAAAGTTTAAAATACAATTAACAAAAGAAAAAGAAAAGAAAATATATGAAAGTTGAAGTATTGAACTCCAGACTTTTACATTACAAAGTCTACTCATTGACAGCGTTGTCACCCTGGGATTATAAATGCATTGCACCAAAATAAGTGTCAAATTGATGATGCGCTGCAAAGCCTATGAAAAAAAACAAGCCATTCAGATTGGTATGTCTCTTCTGTGCCCCGCTTTGACCATCAGTTCACATATCAGAGAAACTAACTTAAACACAAAAACTTAATGTTGATGGAGATGCTGACTAATTCAATGGACAATGACAGGAAGGCCGCATCCAGCATTTGATGTATGAGTTGAGATGTGCTACCTAAGATGCATCTATGGTGCAAGTTTGGTTGGTCTAGCACTGATACTTTAAGTGAAACTAAGTTAAGGGCAAAAATTTAATGTTGACGCTGCCGTGGAGAGAAAAAGCAACACCTAAGTCTCGCTTCCGCTACTTCATGGCGGCAAGACAGAAACTCCATTTGGTTGCTTCATCCTCTATATAGAAGGGAGATTACTCTGTAAAAACTACGAATGGAACTCTTCTTTGTGGTTATAACTGATGTAATGGTACCCTTTACCTTAACCCTTTCACCCCTAAAGTCACATTTGAACCTTACCAAATCAATTACTGGGCAAGTCCAGTTTAGATATGTAGGGGTGAATGAGCTGATAGATTACTGATGATAATGATTTGGTATTCAACACATTATTCTATCAATTTTTTTCCATAAAACAAAATGAAATAGCCAGTCCTTATAAAGACATGAGATTCAAAAAATATAATTTCCTGAGCTAAAAAGAAAGTAAAAAGAAAAATCTCCACACATCAAAGTTACATAAAACAAGAATCATTGTCAACCAATCAACACTTTCAAAAGTTCAAGTTTTCCCATCCTTGAAATTCCAGAAATTCCACTCTTGTGTCATGACATAATGAAATCAGAGGGCCTGAGTGTAAGCAGATGGTCTGAGTGCGCCCCCTTATGTGTGATGCAAGTAGAATGATGTATAAACCTTATTTATTTTACAACAATTTTGAAACAACTTATAACAACTTATATACATTACTCTTGTTGGCCTGGATTTATCATTTTAAGCGCGCGGGGTCTTATTGTAGGTGGAAACCAGAGTACCCGGAGAAAACCCACGTGGTCGAGCAGGTGACCCCAAACCTTTACACATCTGATCGGAGAATCAAACCACAGCCGCCTTGGTGAAAGTTGAGGGCATTATCCACTGCGCCACCCCACCACCCATTACGTAAAATAGTTTGATAGCTTAAAAGTATAACAGTAAAATGTACAGGCTTTGAAGCTGGGTGTTGTTTCTCTATAATCTTCAAAGGGAAGGTATCAACCTAGTGATTGGTCAGGTATTCTTTTTACCTGAAACAAATCAAGCTGTCTAACGGACTGCATGTGATTTTGTTATAACATATTCTAAGGTTGCAGAGAACATAAGTGAGCGTAACCCCTGGAATTCCAAAGATCGATAATCCAAACTGAACTTTTCTGATATCCCTTTCTCAAGTCTTGAATATTTTGTATAGATTGTCATAGGATCAAAATCCAAACTACTAACTAGTCAAAAGAAATATACGAAAAAATGATACAAAATTCATCAGTCAAAAAACTCACATTTGAATATTTATAATTAACAAGTGTAAACAGTGGAATGATATGTATAATCGTCAGATGTATATTTACACTAAAACAACACAATTCTGGATAAATTCATTTTTGATATGTATGATAGAAACAATGAAGGCAATGTATATGATAAAACATTTTTTTTCTATAAATTTTACCTCTCCTTTCATAAATAATACCATTTAGAAATCATTTTATCTGTGGGCCATGGAGCTTTTGACCCCTATAATTTCAAAACAGTACATCTCTTTCAGTTTTAATCATTATTTCACTTTTACTTTTGTCAATATTGAAATTGAAGGATCATTTATTTCTTATGAGCCATAAATAGTTTGACCCTAAATAATTAAGTTCAAATGGTGAAATCCATTGTTGTTTTATTTTAATTTCCTATAGACTGGTTCTAACGTATTTCTAAATATTTTGAATACAGCCAAATTTAGCTATCATCTTTTTAAAGCCAGAATAAATCCTTAACTCATTAACCCCTGAAGTTTCATAATGAACTATTCCAACCTTTGAATTGGAAGAGTTAAAATGTGTCTTCAGGGGTGGTGAATGAGTTAAGCTTGAGAATTAAATCATCAAACTGTCTTAGTAGACAGAATATAGGAGATTACATATAACAGGAATGTAAGTTTAAATTCAAATCTGCATGATAAACATACAGAATTTGTAAACGATCAAAAGGCAAATGCATTGTATGTATAGAATAAATGTTTTGTCAAAAATATTACAATGTAAAAAAAAAGATTGACAAAAAGAGAAATATTTAATAGAATATTTATGATAAAGTGATTCAGTTTATGTTAAAAAAAAACAACCATGGAATTCTGACATATTATATTGGGGAAGGAAGGACAGTAAATTCACCAATATTTTCTATGAACTGATGAAAAACTCTACTGTCTGAATAGACTAACAACTCTACTGTCTGAATAGACTAACTCAGGCAAACAAAGAAGTAGATTCAGAGACATAAATATAAACTTCTAAAGAAATAAATAACTTTAAAAAAAAAAGGGAGGTTACTAAGTAATGAACCTTTCCAGCATAAAAATTAGATGTGTTTGATACAGAATCTTTATATCTCATCTAGGTTATCTTTCTATACTGAGAATTCAAAAGCCAACAGCTTTGTTTGACAAATCACTTTTAAATAAATAGTAAAAATTTAAAGGGTATTAAATGTTATAACGACTACAAGTATGAAAATTAATTTACAATACGTGAACATGTAATAATTAAGAAAGAAAAAAAATGAAAAAGATTTTGATAATACATTTACACCTCAGACTGTCTGTGTTGCAACCAGTTTTAAAATGGGATACATTATAATGCGCAAAACTCTCACACCACTAAGAGTAAGATGCATCATTAAATTCAACCCATATTACAAATGTTGACCGTTCATCATATATATGTAAAGACACTTTCTGACAATGTCAATGAAATATTTCCTTCTTGAAAGAGTTTCATAGGGAAGGGAGGTAATCAAGTAGTGACCACCTTTACTTATTGAAAATCAAATATGGCACTTCAGCTGCCCGTGAAGAAGAATATACAATATCAGCAGATTATGTTTTCCTGGCTAAAATCTAACATTATTCAACATTCCAAGTAAAATTTATCTACATATATTTAAAACAGTTTAAATTTCTTGAAAAATATCATCAAATATGATATTGAAGAAAGTGTCTTTCAAGACATACATAACCCCATAAAATTTAAACCGATGGAAATGAATTAAATATGCAAACTATCATCTTTAGCCCTGTATGCTGGTCTTGGATTTTTGAAATTTTCGTAACTGGTAGGCACATGTCGTAGATATCCCTTGCGTATCGCCCACACTGTGATGGCCACCATGGCTGCGACACCTATCAGAGCACACACGAGACTAACTCCGATGGTGAGACCGACACGCAGAGATTCATTTCCTGGGGGGTATGGAGAAGCAGGAGTTACCTTTCCTGTCAATGGAAATGGAAAGACTTGAACAGAAGTAATGCTTAATTTCTGAACAATAAATGATTTCGATAACTAGATAATTTTTAAAAATATTTCACTGTGACGTCACCTTGTGGAATTTCAGATGGAAGCCATATCGGAATCAGTCCAGGATCCGATTTACCAATGTGGTTGCGATGTTATTGAAATGTTTTGTGCACCAAACAACGTCTTTGGGTCAGAAATTCTATTGCAGGTGTTCATTATCTTCAACAGGTATTATCATGAACTTTTATTTGATCGCTTGGACCTGCTTAACCAAAATGGAAGTGACTTATTTTCATTTGGAAGACAAGATTTTCCCATGACGCTTTGGAGTATTTTAAGTAAATGAAAACATACAACAGTTTGGCTATCTAACACTGATCCAAACAAGTTGTTTGCAGATTTTTATTAATTCATTTCTCGGACCTGTAGCATGGATATGGTGACATTTATGAACAAACTAAGTTGCCCTTCACCTGGGCTAGTCACAGGCCATATATCATGACTCTAGTCTAGTCTTGCAGACTTGAGAAGAGGTTCTGAAAAATGTATTGGATGAACAATAGACAGACAGGCGGCAGAAAGAGGCCACCACCATATGTCAAAAGCTCAACTAAGCCTTTCGTACTATGTAACTTTAAAACAGGACCCTATCCACTTTACACTTTTGAAAGTGTGTAGTATGTGTATTGTGGGGTATAGGTAGGGTTGGGGGTCAAAATATGTTTCTGTCCCCTCCCACACTCTTTTTCGCAGGATGATTTTGACCCCATGATCTTGACCTTGACCTACAAAATCTAAAGGTCTTACCATTATCAGCTGAGAAGTTGAATCCCTGGAAAAAGTTTAGGTCAGGCTTTGTAGCATTGCCTTGAAACATCCAACCATCAAACCCAGGTTTTCTGTTCAGGTAGCCAGCTATTTGGAATTCATCTTTGGGACTAAAACGGGGACTGGATTTCAAAAGCTTGGTCATGGTAAAAATTATCCTGATCCGTGAATCAGCACTGCTGTATGGATAACCTGAAAAAATTGAAACCAATATTCTTAGTTGTAAATACAACATAAAGAATTTTAACTCATTCACCCCTGACACACATTTGAACTTTTCCAATTCAATGGTTGGAAAAGCTCATTATGAAATTTCAGGGGTGAATGAGTTAATACAAAATATATTTATTGCCAACATTTTTAGAATGCTTCTTGATTCGTAAGTCCTATCTATATATACCCTTTTTATTACCCTTATTCTTGGTAATAAAAAAGAGGTTCATTGGGCTTGTATTGCTTGACCCATTTCTTTTAATAATAATAATAATAATAATAATTTGAGGTTCTTATATACCGCTTGATCACATCCTTGTTTGTAGGTCGTCTCAAAGCGGTTCACAAATTATTATCCGTGGTTATAGGGCCTTTGCAACCAGCCAATACATTTCTCAACTCCCTGGGGAGCATACAGCCGGAGCTGCCATTTCGGCGCTAACAGCTAGCATTCAACAATTCTAGCACTGCCCAACCACATACTCATTTACA
The DNA here is from genome assembly GCF_002113885.1 of Mizuhopecten yessoensis. Taxonomy (NCBI): domain Eukaryota; kingdom Metazoa; phylum Mollusca; class Bivalvia; order Pectinida; family Pectinidae; genus Mizuhopecten; species Mizuhopecten yessoensis. The sequence goes on along the minus strand of NW_018479990.1, from coordinate 227,955 downwards.
GCTGAGTAGACTGGAACAAGCGGATTAAAGTATCTTGCTCAAGGATACAACACATTGCCGTGCCGTGGCGCGAACCCGCAACCCTTCGGTCACGAGCCTAGCGTCCTACCACTGGACTACCGTGCCTTTTGTTATACATACTAGATAAAAAGTTGATATGCTGCTAATTTTAGAACCATGGGGGGTCATCTCTGCTTTCAAATTTGACCCAAAGAATTAGAATAACAGCATTTGGTAAGGACTATAACAAAAGCAGCCCTAGATTTACCAGGGTGGCAATTATTGCAAATAAAGGTTAAATATAGGAAAAAAAATTACACACAAGAAATGAATATGGACTTCAATATCTAATTGAGCACTTGGCTCCAATGAGCTAAAATTAGGTAAAATAAAACTACTACAAACCAGAGATATCAAATGTTGCATCAGCATCCGAAAAAGTTGCGTATATTCCGGTATCTATGTGGGCTGAATTCACGGAAATGCTAAATGGATAAATGTGGAAGCTATATTTGTAAGTTCCATTCCATTTTTTGAAAGTGTTAAAAATGTCCACCCATGATCCAGTGGCGTTATTGGAAGCATCTACAAATACAGTCAAATTAAATTCATTAAATAAATATTTACATCAATATCTTTGCAATTCAATCACAAATTTTTAAACAAACATAAATATATTTGTTATTGGCAATCACATATTTTTAAACAAACATAAATATATTTGTAATTCAATTACATTTTTAAAGAAAATAGACATTTTTATAATTATTAATACCACACAGCTGGTTATTTTCACAGGGATAATATTTTTGCTACCAATAATTTAGAAAACATATACTTTTTTTAATTCAGAAAACATATATACATAAAAAGTATGTTATACACTGTAGAGTCCTCGGTTTTCAATTGTTCAAAATTTCCCACGTGAGCAAAGCTTTTTGTAGGTCATGGGAGTGAGTTATCAACAAATAACACTGATCAAGACTGAAAAAAATGGGAAAATATTATTAGCTCAGGCTGGAATATTTAAACAATTGAAAACCGACGACTCTACTGATTGAGTGTGGCAGCTCAGGGTGATATAAAGGGTGGATTTAATTTGGATCAATAAATAGCCCATTCATCGATATATGTGAGGTATGTGTTATGTCATAGTAGATTTTTTGTTGTCAGCACCTCAAAACTCTCCGATACCAAACAGTGTCGGAGAATTCCATGTTTTCATATATATAGTAGTGTGCTCTGGCCCCACACCAGACATCTATCTGTCATAATGTCTAAGTCTGGTGTCACAAAAAACACGGGCTATGTATTTACCTGTAACTGGAGAGAAGCACATTACAACCAAAATAAGGCTGGTGATGAGGTTGGTGGTTCGGCTTACTTCTACTACTGTCATTGTTACATGTGTAGTTCATCTGGCCATCTGATTCTTCTTCTACAGCCCTACTGGTGACCAATCTGTAGAGTAAAATAGTTGAAAGTGTATATGTCTGTAACAGGAGAAAGAGAAATGTAACGGCCAGTACTTGGGACCTTCCAAACACTAGATGGACGCTCTACCAATTGAGCTACCTGGTCGCCAATGACCGACCAAGTCCAGTTCCACTACATTCCTCCATCCCTTTCTTAGTCTTAACCTCCAAAGACACAATTATTTACAACCCATGTTCCGGTATCCCCATTCTAAACATAATCCCAATGCTTCAACAAGGGTTGGCAAGCTCGCAAATTTTGTAACATGAGAAGGAGAAATGAAATGGCCAGACCTAGGTTCGAACTCGGGACCTTCCGAACTCTAGACCGACGCTCTACCAATTTTAACTTCCTGGTTGCCGACAAACGAGCCGGTCCAGTTCCGCTACATGTCCAATGTGAAGGTTTCCGAAATAGATTTTTTTTAAAGAAAAATATTAATATTTTCAACAACAGGTATGTTTCTGGAGCACCATTTTACGGTCCTCCTTAAAAGCGTCTTCAACCGACAACAAGCGTCTTCAAGTGACAACAAGCGTCGCCAGACAAAATCTTTTAAAATACCGAATAAAGTAAGCGACATCAGAAGATATGTTGTTAATATGACTATAATACACCTCTGTACCAAATTTCAGCTCGATATTCGATAAAATGACCGAGTTATGATAATTGATTTTTTACGATCGCGGCGTGGCAAATGTGTGTATTCGCATGTAAAGTGAAGAAAGCGTCGCCAGATAATATCGTTACAATTACTCGCTAAAGTAAGCGACATCAGAAGATATGTTATTAGTTAGACTTTTATTGATATATATTCCAAATTTCAGCTCGATATTTGAAAAAATGATCGAGTTATGATTGATTTATTATTACGATCGGCGGCGTGGCACACGTATGTGAATAGAACTCAACATATGAAGAAGCGTCTTCAGAACATATCTCTAAAATTCATCGATTAAGAAAGCGACATCAGAAGATATGTTATTCATATAACTATGATACACCTTTATACCAAACTGCAGGTAGATATTTGAATAAATTACCGAGTTATCGTGAATTTATTATTTTACTATCGTCGGCTTGGCACACGTGTGTTTATAAAACTGTACCGATCAAGAAGCGTCTTCAGGTTTACCTCTTAAAATAATTGATAAAGTAAGCGACATCATGAGATATGTTATTCTTATGACTATGATACAACTATATACCAAATTTTAATTTGATTTGTTGAAAAATGATTGAGCTATCGTGAATTTAATTCATACGATTTACAGATATATTTGTGTACGTAAGGTATACGTAGGGCTTCGCATAGGCAGAGACGTGTATGTGTTATACGTCTCTGACCTAGGTGAACACAGTTAGAATATATTGCTATATAAACATTGATACACCTTTAATCAGCTGTGTCAAGAATAGCATTATTGTATTTATTGAATTAAACAATGTGTTTAATTATATAAAAAAAATATTATAAATAATATAGTGGGAGGGGGATGCGTAATTTTCGAGTTTCTCAGGACTTTTTGAGAAAGATGTTGGCCCTGAAAAGGGCCGTTTAAGCAGGCGACTAGCGCAGTCTTTGACAGAACAACGCTAGTCGAACCTGTCTGGCGAACCGCCAAGTGGTAGTACGGTTCAGGTGAACCCCATCAATAAAGTCTGTCCTTTTGAGGCGCCTCAGCCCCCGCAAGGACCAGAAGTGGACCTTGGGGTGCTGCCTGTATTTCCTCGCCAGGGCTTCATTCAGGGCTTCCACTTTCATATTATATTCTGTGGCCGTCATCCCTCGTGGACGGTATCTGTAAAATACTCCCGATAATGATGGTTGGGGGGTCGGGCTTCTCCAAAATAGTTTTGACCAGTTGGTCGATGTTTTCAACTATTCCCTCCAGTGTCGACACTGCAGAGATGTCATTCCCCGCAACCTGCAGAAAAACTTTGGATACATCTGTTGTTATGCGTTTGGATACCATTCAACAATCGCAGTACTCTGACATACGTAGATCGTTGCATGGTACCAGAGACTATGAATTGGCCGCGCACGCGCAGCATTTCAAGTTGAGCACAGTCGTGTGGCGGGAATTGTCAACGTTTGATAAAGCGCGCAAAGTTGACAAGTTCCTAAAGCATGTGTGGAAGAAAACAGACTTTTTAACTTCTACGAATGGTATGTTAACAATACCTAAAACCGCAGCAATCGCCAAAAAACCAGGGACGCGAAAACGTGTTCGCGCGAATCGCACAGAAACTCACGGCCCTGTTAAACAACAAAAGTTGTAACTTAGTTACCTGCTGACAATTACGCTAAAAGAAGAATATTTTTACGCTTTCACAACACTTGTGTGCCCGCAGGACGGGATTCAAGATGTGATTTTTTTTGACATTTGACTTTTTTGGAGAAACAGTTATTCTGACGTGTACAGACAAAATGTATTTGATACCGATATTTACACCTGTGTGCCAGTCCTTTCATTAGAAGTTTAAAACGATTTTATTTTTCAGCTTTACCTTTACAACAATAACCATTACAATTTGGTGTAGTATTCATTTAAAACTATAGGTATTTTTTTTTAAACATCAACATTAAATCCATCAGTCACACGAACATATAACGGACCCTGAGTAGAACCACGTCCACGTCCGTGGGGTCTGGTAACATGCTCGTTTCAAGAGTGTGGCTGAGAGTTCTACAATATAATCCGTTCTAACTGTGTTCACCTATGCGAAGCCCTACCCTACGTACACATATCTGACACTGCGTATAGCTTCGTAAAATTAAATTCACGATAACTCAGTCATTTCCCAACAAATCTACCTGAAGTTTGGTATAAAGGTGTATCATAGTTATATGAATACCATATCTTCTGATGTCGCTTACTTAATCGATTAATTTTAGAGATATAGTTCGAAGACGCTTCACAATCTGTAGAGTTCTATTCACACACGTGTGCCCCCCCGCCGATCGTAATAATGAAACTTATCATAACTCAATCATTTTTCAACAAATCTACCTGCAGTTTGGTATAAAGGTGTATCATACTTATATGAATAAAATATCTTCTGATGTCGCTTACTTTATCGATTAATTTTAGAGATATAGACTGAAGACGCTTTACGATCTGTAGAGTTCTAATCACACACGTATGCCACGCCGCCGATCGTAATAATAAATTAATCATAACTCGGTCATTTTTTCAAATATCGAGCTGAAATTTGGAATATATATCAATAAAAGTCTAACTAATAACATATCTTCTGATGTCGCTTACTTTAGCGAGTAATTGTAACGATATTATCTGGCGACGCTTTCTTCACTTTACATGCGAATACACACATGTGCCACGCCGCGATCGTAAAAAATCAATTCATCATAACTCGGTCATTTTATCGAATATCGAGCTGAAATTTGGTACAGAGGTGTATTATAGTCATATTAACAACATATCTTCTGATGTCGCTTACTTTATTCGGTATTTTAAAAGATTTTGTCTGGCGACGCTTGTTGTCACTTGAAGACGCTTGTTGTCGGTTGAAGACGCTTTTAAGGAGGACCCCCATTTTATTCATTTAAATGAAACAATGCATGCTTCAGCTTTCATTTAATGTATTTGGTGGATATTGCCAACACATGTGTCTATCTATCTATAGAGCCCATTTGACCAAATCGATGGTCAAACGTGTCAACTATCCTCATGTAGTGTCAAGCAGGTCACGTAGTAACGAGATACAGCTTGATAAATTGGCGGAGTGAAAATATATAACGCGCGGAAACCTATGACGAGACGATTTAAATGGAAATGTAACATGACATCATTCTATATTTTTGTAACCGCTACTGTTTGTTTAGAGTAAGAATATTGATCAATACTGAAAATGGAAAATGGAGTGAAGACAAGCACATGATAGTGGACTAAGTCAGATACCCACATGTAGTTATCGAGATATACTCACTTCCTGCAAAATCTTTATTGTTGTTGTTAAACGGCGCTACTTGATTTGCCTTTCGTCGTTAGTGGAAGGCGAAGGCACTTGAGTGCAAATTTTAATTAGCCACTGTGATTACCGGCCTTCGTCAAATACAAAATACAAAAATAACGTACAACTACATGCTGAGACCGGCTAGTTTAAACAATGTTTGTATCTATATAAGGTATATTTTTGTTGGTCAAAAGCTTTAAACACTACTGTATTTTCAACACATTTCGTACGCCGTCAACTACAAATCAAGTGGACCCATATGGGGCGCCTAGTGTTAGGAATATTTTTATGGAAATATTTTACAAGCACCTTAAAAATAATATATGGCGCTCCACATACTATACAGCGCGTGTCCACTTATATCTTCAATCATGATTACCGTAATTAAAGGTCAATTATCATGAAAGCTAAGACAAATTAAGATAACTATCATTATTTTACTACAAGCATTTTTGGAGTTGTGACCCTTTCTGGAATCAAGACGTGCTGAGAGGAATTATATGGAGGAAATAGTCAGTAGTGACCTTGCCAAAGATCCCCGGAAATTCTGGTTCTATATTAAGGGTAGGAAGTAGAACTCCAGCGGAATCACTTCACTCAAGAACAGAGATGACTTCCTTCACAGTGACACGCCGACCAAGGCCACTATACTTAACCAACAGTTCCAGTCGATGTACACTACCCAGTCCTTTCTCTTCCATGCAAGGGATTCAGATCAGTGCTGCTGGAGTACAGCTGCTGGAAGGAACTCGTCCTTTCAAAGCTACAGGCCCGGATGGGATTCCAGCCTTCATACTCAAACAGGCAGCACTAGAGATTGTCCCACTCCTTACCAGTATATTCCAGCTAGCACAAGACAGAGGAACCGTGCGGATGACTGGAGAGAAGCCCACATAGACCCTATCTACAAGAAAGGAAAAATACATGTCGCCGCCAACTACAGACCAGTCTAATTTACGTCCATTGCATGCAAGATCATGGAGCACATTATTCACAGCAGAGTCATGGACAGGAACCAGATCCTGCGAGAGGAGCAACATGGCTTTCGTTCACAACGATCCTGTGAAACCCAGTTACTCATGACCTTGGATGCGTTGGCTCGTAACCAGGTCCAGGGCTGCCAAACCGATGTTATCCTATTGGACTTCGCAAAGGCTTTCGACAAGGTTCCTCATAAGAGACTACTGAAGAAGCTAGACTTCTATGGAGTGAGAGGCACTATCCTGCAGCGGATCAAGGATTTCCTATCCAAACTGATACAATCTGTTGTATTGGACGTCGATAATTCATGTCCACTGGATGTCATCTCAGGGGTCACCCAGGGGACAGTACGCGGTCCACTTCTTTTCCAGGCCTGTATCAACGACCTGCCTGAGTCAACATCATCAGACGTCATGTTATTTGCAGACGACTGTCTCCTGTTTTGCTGCATTAGAACACAACGCAACGCCCAGACATTACAGAATGACATCACCTCACTAGAAGAGTGGGAGGAAAAATGGCAGATGCATTTCAATCCTGAGAAGTGCATTGTCATAAGGATCTCGGGCAGGAGACAGCAGTTACCAACATCCTAAACCCTGCATGGACACCAGTACGAAGTTGTTGATAGCGGAAAGAGTACCTGGAAGGACCTCACCTGGAACAAGCACATTGACCAGTGTGTTGGCAAGACATCACGGACACTTGGATTCCTCAGAAGGAACGTCGAGAGGTGTACCCCGAGATTTAAGATTTAAGACCAACATGTACTGCACCCTTGCCAGGCCGAACCTGGAGTACGCAGCATCAGTGTGGGATCCACACCAAGCTGCCCTTGTCGCAGAAATGGAACAGGTCCAACGACGTGCTGCCCGCTTTGTCTACAACGACTAATATTCCAGGACTCGCGGATGTGTTACAGCCATGATAGAACGTCTAGGATGGGAATCTCTACAACAACGGCGATCCAAACAGAGACTCATCACATGCTATAAGGTCATGCACAAACTAGTCAATGTTGACCCTGTCCCTTATTACCAGGCAAGTGACAGCCGAACAAGAGGACAGCAAAGACTACGACAGAGGAGAGTGAACAAGGAAGTCTACCAGTATTCCTCCCCCCCCCTCCCCCAGATCCACCAGGGAATGGTATAAACTCTCAGAAGAGGTAGCAACATCAGCTACACTGGATGAGTTTAGGGTCAAGCTGAACGCCATTGCTTGACCGCTCAGCATCCGGTAGACTAGCAACCTCCGATCCTGTATATAGTTTTAACATCACTGTTTTTAAACATTTGGGGAAGCCTCCTGTTTTATCAATCATGCGCTGAGTCAATTTACACTCCAGTATTAGGAGATAGACTCAATACAGGAAAAACCTGGTGACTGCCCCACGTAGGTCTGGAACAAGCTAACCATCATTTCTTAATGGAATTTTTGGAGGACCTTTATTGAATGATGGAAACAGTTTTTATTAAGTTATTTAATATCTCAAGGCATCAGACAGTGTAATTGTCATTCCATAAGAGGCACTTACATAATATCTTGAGTTATAATTAAATGATTGTTGCATAAACCACAAACTTGATGACACGGTTAATTACCGTTATAGCTTGAACGAGTTCATTTACAGCCATTACCTGACGGTACTTTTTGGTGTTATCATCCTCCACAGAATGGTAGAAACGGTGTCTCCTCTATAACTATAGCATTAACCTATGTCTAATTTGGCAATAAGTTATAATTAGTTTACTTTCTACGAAAGCCTGAACAATTTTGGTGACAGCCATTATCATTCAGTGATTGTTGTAGTTACCAGGTATTTCCCTTTATGGAAACTGGAAGAAGAAAGTTGAAGATCGTGAATAGGACTGGTGGAAGCAGGAAAGAAGGAAAGAACGAGCGAGAGCAAGAATATTTGTATCGAACCCGTTTCAATCCACATCCAAATTGCATGGAAAGAGGACATCTGGAAGGCTGCAGAATTAGCTGGATGGAGTAAATGCTAATTGCAGTGATCGAAGGAGGAAAAAGGATCTGGGAGAGTGCGGAAAGCTGGCATCACCAGGACCACCAGTGGAGCTATTTGATGAGATAGAACCAACCTGGAAATTTTAAGAGGCGAATGAAGTGATCAGAAAGGCAAGATCAACATCAGCCTATCAACCAAATGCAATACCGTATAACGTATATACAAGAACTGTCACAGGGTTATAAAGAGGCTGTGGAGGATGTTGATAGTAATATGGCAAAGGGGGAAATTGGTGAAGCATTGGTATTCTGCGGAATGTTGCTTCATTCTGAAGAATAATGGTGGCAATATATTTGGAATAAAGAATCACATTCAGCAATAAGTACTTTGATATTGCTGTTCAAAAGGGAGGAGTTCCTGGAATATCGGGCTGTCTGGAACATACCAGCGTGATATCAGAGATCATAAGAGATGTCAGGTAGAACAAAGGAGAACTATCTATGGTTTGGCTTCACCTGGCAAACGCTTATGGATCAGTGCCACACAAACTGGTGGACTTAAAGCTGGAAAGATACTATATTCCATGGAAGTTCAGAGAGAAATTAAGGGGATATCTTGACAAGCGTCGACTGAGGTTCACAGTAGATGGCCAAGAGACGAAATGGCAGAGACTTGAGGTTGGGATAGTGACCGGCTGTACTTTCTGAGCAACTCTTTTTGCAGCAGCGAGGAAGTTATTGTCAAATTATTTGAGAAGATGGACAGAGGACCTTACTTGTCAACAGGGACAAAGCAACAACCAACACGGGCCTTTGTGGATGATATGACATTAACAACAAAACGGTCAGCGAAGGAAGATGTTTACGGAGAGACCTGGAGGAGATGTTCCATTGGGCAGGAATTCAGTTCAAACCAGAGAAATCAAGGAGTATGGTGCTGACTTGCAAATGCACTATTTCAGCAAATAAAGTTTAAGGTCCAAGGGGAAGAGATACCAATAGTGACTGAGAAACCAGCAAAAACGTTTAGGGAAATGGTATGACGACACGCTCAAGAACCATATGACAACGCGAGGAAGTTGAAGACACAAACAGAAGACTGGACGAGTGCCGTAGATAAGCTGCCAGGAAAGTATAAAGCTTGGATGTATCATTACAGAGGGCGTCTGTGGCCTTTGCTGATGGTATACATCTCAATACTCATATGAAATTTCATTGGGATCCAATGTTTAGTTTCTGAGAAAATGTGCAGAAAAGTTCACTGTCTACATAGATGTTATCACATTATAATGATCACGATACAAAACAATGACTGATAAAGCTGAGGGACAGGGACACTAAATCACTTCTCAGCACATGCATGCTTTTTTTCGTTAACGTTTATTTCACATAAAATGTTATACACAAAATAAGCATTTGTTGGGCATATAACATATAAACAACTTCTTTTGAATAATCAAAAGTACCATCATGATGATGTTTTGCTAGTAGCATGCTGAGATGAAGAGCTATCAAATTTGCTCAAATGAATGTCACAGGGGTCAAATATGTTAAAAACCTTGAACAACTTCTTCGGGAAGAAGAATTAAATTAAGGAGGTAAAAACAGTAAGCCCCCGAATTTTGTTTTGGAGACTTTATAATTGATCAATTATGGACTGTTGTTGAAGTAAATATGTGGTTATATGGACCTGAGCCATTTGTGTCGGTTAATTGTCACTTTCTCAGGTTTATATAACCACATATTAACCTCACCCAATTCCATAGTTGATATATTTATTTATAATATCACATGTTGCACTGTGTTATCCAGTGACTATACCCATGTCATGTCTTTTTGCGTATTAAACCATGTCAATATGACCCATCAGCCCTGTGATTGGTTGTAAGTTTCAATTGTTTCAATTGTGACGTCATGGCTATGACAAGAACATGACGTCACATACAAAGTGGTGACGTTTTATATTTAAGGGTTGCACGAAGATTGTCGTTTTACACGAATTAATGCCACAAATCTTGATAATGTGATAAAAAGGATCTTACACTCGTTTTCATTTCATATGAAATTTATGAAACGAGTCTTCGAATTTTTCAATTTAGCGAGCCTCTGGCATGAAATGGAAACTCATGTAAGATCCTATAAATATAAGATGCTAAATGGTGTTTTAGAGGAAAGAAGTGCATTTGCCATAAAATATTGTGACGTCACATTTGCAATGACGTCATAACATCAATATCACATATAACTGACGTCAACGTGATTATCATCCAACCAATGAGGATATGTAGGGACATTTGTATCATCTAATTTACATATATATTGATCTATCCACTTAACATATTAAAATGTGTCATTTGTGGTTATCCTTTATTATATCCTGATATTAGGGAATGCCCAAACATTCGGCAGACTCTTTAACGCGCTTTTGTTTTACAATGTCATTGCTTATCATTCAAACATTCAGATGAGTTTGTGTCCTTCCCGGAACACCCCGGATGTTATCATTTCGTGTATCGTAATCATGTGATGCAAGACGATGAAAACTGAGTGACAGGTTGATTGTTCTTTAATCCAATACAAACTCAAGATGAAGAAAAAGGTAAATTAATTAATCACTACAGCGTTTATTATATTATATAAGGTATGCTTATCAAGGCGTTCCCGACAAATGAAATTAATTTGCACGGCAATTACACTACAGCGCAGTACACAAACGTGTGCAAAATCATAACCTAACACAATAACAGTTTATCTAAACTGTATGAAAATTTAACCCATATACTTAAAAAACATTAATTCTATGCAGTTACATTGATATAACGTCAAACTCCTCTGACAACAATGGACATAGTTTTACACCGGGATACCGGTGGGGTTGGTTCAAGCTTTCCTCGATACTCCAGGGGTTACGCTCACTTTCGCTTTCTGCATCCCTGTAATATGTCGTAGAAAAAATTCAAGCACACGGCTAGCTATTTGATTGGTCTCGGGTACAAAAATCTGACAAATCGCTAGTCTGAAACATGTCCGTTGAATATTACAGAAGCGCGACACCCAACTTCAAAGCAAATCTACTGTTAGGCGACCGAGAGATTCTTTAGATGTACATTAAACACAAAAACCCATATTTCTGTATTAGGCCTGATCCTGTAGTTGCACACCTGATATTTATATTTCAGGTTTGACATCATTTTTTAAGAGTTATTGCCCTTTTCTTTCATGCCCTGTCCAGATAAATTTTCCAAAATCATGTGATCAGTTACAAGGAATCCTTTTGAGAGTGATACATTTTAAGGGGGATTCAGGATGGACACCATGGCTTCTGATTGGCAGCGAGTGAGACAGTATTGGTTAGGGTTTGGTTAAGTATTGTTTAACGTCCTATCAACAGCTATGGTCATTTAAGGATGGCCTCCCCTGTGTGCAAGATACTGGGAGGCTGCGATATGTTGATGTTTGTCTCCTAGTGATATCCAGAACTGATGCTGACTTTATAGTGCTACCTCACTGAAACATACTGCCAAAGACACGACAGTCTTTTTTTTTAGCTCACTCCGTCTTCGCCTGTCGTCGTGCGCCGTGTGTTACCTTCAATCTTGTGAGCACGTTAACTTTGGTAAAAGTGAATGGATTTCGATAAATTTATATCAATAAGATCTCTGACACGTACGAAAATGGTCCAGATCAGACAATAAATGGCAGAGTTATGGGACTTTGAAATTTTAATTACTATTGGAGCCTAGCTATGGGACTTGAGCTTGTGAGCATAATAACTTTAGTAAAAGTGAACAGATTTTGATAAATTTTGCTATGATGCTTTTAACTCAATAAGATCTCAAACCAGTTCGAAAGTGGTCCTAATCAGACAGTAACTGGCAGAGTAATGGGAATTTGGAATTTTGATTACTATTGGAGCCTATAGGACTTAAGTAAATCCTGTCCACTGATTTGCTGAGACGAGAAATTTTCGACTTCTCAAGATTATCTACAGCAATTCACTCCTTTATTAGTACAAATGTTACTTATGAGGTTCCAAAAAAGTATTCCTACTTTTTGTGCTGATCATAAAATTCAAGATGATCACCCCGACCTCTCATTGACTGAGATGTTTTTGACTTCTTCTCAAGAGGGGCATCACCGATTGACTTCTAACTTAGTGGAAGTGTTCCTTATGAGGTTTCAACCAAGTTTGTTTCTTTTCATGCTGGTTGTAAAATTCCAGATGGCCACCCTGGCCTCTGATTGGCTAGGACATTTACAACTTTATCTGTGCATAATCCATTAAACGTATCATCTAATTCATCTATACAGCATGTGTATGCCTGGTCTCCAGGTTAGTGTGGGTGCATGCCCTCTCTCCAAAGTAACTTTGTGCTAATTTTAAACTTAAGAATTTACTCAGGTGACCGTTTAGGCCCATGGTCCTCTTATTTGTAGAATTAATGCATAGGGGATATACTGCCGACTTTTAAGTTTCGGGAATTGAGGAGGCCGCTGCAGCCTCTGATTGACTGAGATACCAACATCAATGGTTGAGTGGTTTCGGTATTAGTATGCCTGTGTCATACAGTTCTGGTTTAAGCAGACTAAATATAATGACTACACCTTTTGCCTTGTTGGATTAGTTTAAAATATATTACTCATGCAAGTTGGTCAGGGTCATTCATTTTGACAAACTTGCTATTGACAGCCCTTCACATCAGTATGCTACCACATGTATTCAACTATCATTTCCCAATGTCTTTAATAGTTATTCTTCAGATTTTTTTCAAAGAATAAACCTTGAAGTAAGGTAAAGGTCATTCACAGAATTTCCATTAACCCCCATATATATATGGCTTAATTGTTGCCCTGAAACAGCCATCACAATCACTGCCGTCAGAGACTGAATCCTTTTTGTGTGTCCCAAAATCTCATACTGTGACCTACGGAAACTAACCATCTGCTACCAGGCAGTCAAAAGCTCTGGCATATGGAGATAATTGTCTTGTTACCTAATGTAAAATGCTGATTTGTATGCCTTTTTGATCTACTATATTTATAAATGTCACTATAGGAATACTATTATTCATGTGTTGTAAAGCGCCTTAGAGTAATTTTGTAAATTATATAGGTTGCTGTATAAATGTTGTCTATTATTTTATCACATAATGTACTGTGTTATCCAGTGAATATACCAGTACCAATGTCATATTTTTTTTAATATTAACCCCTGTAATATGACCTATCAGCCCTGTGATTGGTTGCAAGTTTCAATTGTTTGACTTTCAATTGTGACGTCACGCCTAGGACAAGTACATGACGTCACAGACTGGCTTTTTACATTTCAAGGTTGCATGAAAATTGCTGTTTACAGGAAGGAATGCCACAAATCTTGCTAATGTGATAAAAAGGATCTTACACTCATTTGCATTTCATATGAAATTTATGAAACTTGTCACGAATTTTTCATTCGAGCTCACCAGAGGCTCGCTAAATAGAAAAATTCTTAGACTCGTTTCATAAATCTTGTATGAAATGGAAACTCATGTAAGATCCTATATATATATATTGTTATATTATTATATATGTTATGTGATACACTTGTCACTTTCCACAGGTGCTACTCATGGGGAAGAGTGGGTCAGGGAAGACCAGCATGAGATCCATTATCTTCGCCAACTACATAGCCAGAGACACTCGCAGGCTTGGAGCTACCAGTAAGTCTAAACTCAATATTTAACGACTGATTAAATCATAATGAAGATACATTGAAAACACGTTGGGCGCCATTTGTAACAGAGGTCATTATATTGCAAATGCCTCCGCTAGGAGTCGAAACCCTGAACCTCTTGTTTACTAGAATTATTCACTACCGAATGAGCTTAAGAGAAATTCTCCCTAGCCGAGTCGGTAGAAAGCGGCTAGTATTTTACCAGGGTGACCGTCATTATTTTGTACTGTGATAAATATACATGTATATGAGTTCCAAGTCCTATATCATAGATTTTTGATGGGACTCTTAGAATTTCTAGAATTACTCAAATTTAACATTGTGGAACCCATTGTATAGGAATACAGTTGAAAAGGACCAATGAAAATAAATCAATCACTGTTTATTTTATTATGAGACATTGTTAACCCTTTTACCGCTGTAGACCATAATTGACTCATCCAGATAAATGTATGGTAGAGTCTACTCAAGTTACCAAGGGGTGAAAGGGTTAAAGAAAAACACTAAGTTTTGATATATTTCTTGTGGGAAAAAGGAATTATTAATCTAACTATGCATTGATCTTTTTCGTGCTAAAAAAATATCTTGTTTATTTCGATTTTGTGTTATTAATTTTCAGATTTTATGTAATTTATAGTTGTATCAGTATACTTATGCTTATTTGTTTTTAAATTCACAGTTGATGTGGAGCATTCTCATGTCCGCTTTCTTGGAAATCTTGTCCTAAATTTGTGGGATTGTGGAGGGTAAGTAACTCCAGTTTTATGGAATATCTGAATTCAATAAATTCAGATTAATTTTAATAGCTTGACTCTGGGATCAATCTAGACTTGATTCACTACCGTTTGTAGGTACAGAAGAAAATTCTTTTGTTCTTTGAAATTTCCCCCCAATGTGCTTCAAAATTCCCCTATTTCAACAAGAGACAAACAAATTTTCCCTATATATGTTTTCTTTAAAGTTCAACAGTTAAAATGCACTATACTGCATTAATGACATTATATATACATTTTCTTCACATAATTTCACCAAAAAAAATCCACAATTTTAAGCTTAAAATTGTTTATAAATTGAAATATACTGCACACATGTATGTCGCACAAAATATTTGTCTTTTGCCCTCATGACGTTAGCTCCTAGTATCAAAATTTTTATTTCCCCCAAATCTGAAAAAGGGTAGATTCCCCTAAAAAACTTAGATTGATTGGTTTAAAGAGTTTTTTCCAAACTGTGTACTCAAAATATTTTCAAAATTTTGATTTTTTTTGTCAGTCAAGAGGCATTTATGGAAAGCTACTTCGCCAGTCAGCGTGATAATATTTTCCGCAATGTTGAGGTCCTGATCTATGTATTTGATGTGGAGAGTCGAGAGCTGGAGAAAGACATGCATTACTATCAGTCATGCCTGGAGGCCATCCTTCAGAATTCACCCGACTCTAAAGTTTTCTGCCTCGTACACAAGATGGACCTCGTGCAAGACGATCAGCGTGACTTTGTAAGTCTGAAATAGGTTAAAACAGCACTGTGTGCTATTAACATGTTAACCGTTATTTTTGCGTGTAGAAAATCTAGAACTGGAAATATCTTGTTTAAAAACGAAGGTCATCATGGTCAGAGAAGAATCATTTGTTATAAAAATGAAATGATCTAATATTCTGTTCGAACATGAGTAAGACTATTCTGCACTGGTTGCCCCTGGTATATTAGTGAGAGTTAATGCTCTTTGAATTCGCAAGCACAATATTATTATTGTTTTATCACGAATTGCTACAACACCCTTCTAAGTAGACTAGTTCGAAAAGGACTAAAAGAAGTCCATGTAAGTACACCAGCCAAGAAGAAATATGTACATAAATATTTGTATATTGATTAATCCTAATACTGTACATGAATTTATAAACCATATGTTGTATGTATGAACTGTTTTAAACATTTTTGCATTGCATTCGGTATGCACATGATACCTAAACCAAAATATTTTTGCATTGCACTATTACTCTACAGATTTAAAACAATATTTGTGGAATATTTTAATTGACAGTGGAAAGAGACTGAGTAAATATACACAAAGCAAAATTAGATAATGGAGATGGGGCTTTTTACGCGACAATGATATATCACATTTTTTAAAATTGAAATCAGGAAGATATTTCTCATTTTTTCTTCATTTTGGAAAAAATAAAGCGCTTTTTTTGCTAAGAGGCAGCCCTATATTCGGCAGTAATACTGGCCCTAAAAAATCACTGATTTGTTGACATGCAATAGATATGGGTGGGCTTACCGCCAGATATGGGGATTTTGCTGGAAAAATATGATCACATATATATGTGTAATAGGAAGTAAAAAATCAAGCTTACATTTAAACGAAAACTTTTTGTATTTTCAGATATTTCGGGAGAGGGAGGAAGATCTCAAGCGACTTTCAAAGCCACTAGACTGTACATGCTTTGCCACAAGTATTTGGGATGAAACTCTGTACAAGGTAACAATTTTGACATTCGATTCACTCCTTAAAATTATTCAAAACTCATTACCAAAGTCATTGGAAGTGATACAGGTAACAGTTTTTGACGTCAGATTCACTCTTTCAAATGATTCAGAACTCATTACCACAGTCACGTGAAGTCGTACAAGTTAACCATGTAATTATTTTTGGTGTACAATTTACTCCTTTATATCATTCAAAGCTCATTACCAAAATTTTTTGGAAGTTGAAAATTTTTGAGTTCAAAAAAGTTGTAAAATTCATTGATCCCCCTCAGTACATGCCATTGATCCCCCTCAGTACATGCCATTGATCCCCCTCAGTACATGCCATTGATCCCCCTCAGTACATGCCATTGATCCCCCTCAGTACATGCCATTGATCCCCCTCAGTACATGCCATTGATCCCCCTCAGTACATGCCATTGATCCCCCTCAGTACATGCCATTGATCCCCCTCAGTACATGCCATTGATCCCCCTCAGTACATGCCATTGATCCCCCTCAGTACATGCCATTGATCCCCCTCAGTACATGCCATTGATCCCCCTCAGTACATGCCATTGATCCCCCTCAGTACATGCCATTGATCCCCCTCAGTACATGCCATTGATCCCCCTCAGTACATGCCATTGATCCCCCTCAGTACATGTCATTGATCCCCCTCAGTACATGTCATTGATCCCCCTCAGTACATGCCATTGATCCCCCTCAGTACATGCCATTGATCCCCCTCAGTACATGCCATTGATCCCCCTCAGTACATGCCATTGATCCCCCTCAGTACATGCCATTGATCCCCCTCAGTACATGCCATTGATCCCCCTCAGTACATGCCATTGATCCCCCTCAGTACATGCCATTGATCCCCCTCAGTACATGCCATTGATCCCCCTCAGTACATGCCATTGATCCCCCTCAGTACATGCCATTGATCCCCCTCAGTACATGCCATTGATCCCCCTCAGTACATGCCATTGATCCCCCTCAGTACATGCCATTGATCCCCCTCAGTACATGCCATTGATCCCCCTCAGTACATGCCATTGATCCCCCTCAGTACATGCCATTGATCCCCCTCAGTACATGCCATTGATCCCCCTCAGTACATGCCATTGATCCCCCTCAGTACATGCCATTGATCCCCCTCAGTACATGCCATTGATCCCCCTCAGTACATGCCATTGATCCCCCTCAGTACATGCCATTGATCCCCCTCAGTACATGCCATTGATCCCCCTCAGTACATGCCATTGATCCCCCTCAGTACATGCCATTGATCCCCCTCAGTACATGCCATTGATCCCCCTCAGTACATGCCATTGATCCCCCTCAGTACATGCCATTGATCCCCCTCAGTACATGCCATTGATCCCCCTCAGTACATGCCATTGATCCCCCTCAGTACATGCCATTGATCCCCCTCAGTACATGCCATTGATCCCCCTCAGTACATGCCATTGATCCCCCTCAGTACATGCCATTGATCCCCCTCAGTACATGCCATTGATCCCCCTCAGTACATGCCATTGATCCCCCTCAGTACATGCCATTGATCCCCCTCAGTACATGCCATTGATCCCCCTCAGTACATGCCATTGATCCCCCTCAGTACATGCCATTGATCCCCCTCAGTACATGCCATTGATCCCCCTCAGTACATGCCATTGATCCCCCTCAGTACATGCCATTGATCCCCCTCAGTACATGCCATTGATCCCCCTCAGTACATGCCATTGATCCCCCTCAGTACATGCCATTGATCCCCCTCAGTACATGCCATTGATCCCCCTCAGTACATGCCATTGATCCCCCTCAGTACATGCCATTGATCCCCCTCAGTACATGCCATTGATCCCCCTCAGTACATGCCATTGATCCCCCTCAGTACATGCCATTGATCCCCCTCAGTACATGCCATTTTGAAGCACAGCTGTACATGTAATCAGTAGTAAAACTCATTGTATGTTAATCCTCATTCAACCAAAACATGATAAAGAAGCTAAGTGGCGATATAACACGATGTAAACAATTCTTTTGACAGGCTTGGTCCAACATTGTGTACCAGCTCATCCCAAACGTACAACAGATCGAAAGCAACTTGGCAAATTTCGCCAACATCATTGAGGCAGATGAAGTGCTGCTGTTTGAAAAGGCTACATTTCTGGTATAATATACTTGATCTATCTGGGATGCTTTTAATTTATTTTTGTAGCTTTAATATTTCATTGCAAAAGTAACGTTCAAGAAAGACTTGTTTGGACTAGGACTTTTTTCACCAAAAGTAAAGTGTACCATGCATGTTATCTGTCAGCTTACATATCCTTGTGACTCCAACTTATGGTAGGGCTAGATTTTTGACAGAATCCTTTGAAATTTAAATATATACATATGAATAAATATGAAGATTCACATATCATAAAATGGGAATAGACAGATTTTTTGAAGAAAAAATATGGGCAAGGGGAGATAATCTATATTTTGTGAACAGTTATTCCAACAAGAAACAAAAGAACCTTGCCTTATTTCTGGCCAGTGAAGCAAAAATATTTTTTCTCAGATTTACACATCCTAGAAATAATTCACTTTCCTGAGTAATAAAGTACAAATGTAATATCAATGCATCTGGGCATAAGTGCTTACAAAAGTTGAGAAATCAAATTAAGTTGGATGAACTTAAGAAAATTGGATTTTTTTGTTTCATGGTGGCTCTGCTAACGTGTTACAGGTCATTTCACACTGTGAGCGGAAACAGCACAAAGATGTCCACCGGTTCGAGAAGATCAGTAACATTATAAAACAGTTCAAACTAAGCTGTAGTAAGCTTGCCGCCAATTTCCAGAGCATGGAAGTGCATAACTCGGCCTTCTCTGCCTTCATAGAGGGCTTCACCTCCAACACATACGTCATGGTGGTTATGTCGGATGGATCCATACGTAAGTCTGTGTTCAGATTCATAATTCATTAACTGGGTGGTCGGGTAGCTCAGTGGGCAGCGCACTTGCCTTTCACCAAGTCGACCGGGGTTCAATTCCCTGATCGAACGTGAAAAGGTATGGGGTCACCTGCCCGACCACGTGGGTTTTCTCTGGGTACTCCGGTTTCCTCCCACACTAATATCCCCCACGTGCTAACATTCGAGCCAACAAGAGTGATTAATATAAGTTGATATAACTTGTTTCATAATTGTAAAATAAATTAGGTTTATATTTATATAATTCATTAACTCATTCACTCCTGAAATATCATAATGAACTACTCCAGCATTTGAACTGGAAGAGTCCAAATATGTCTTCAGGGGTGAATGAGTTGAAATAACCAAGTACACAAAAAGCAGGATCCACTATGTATTGTGTCTAATTAAGTCAACAAAAATAGGAATCAAATGTTTCTGTTGGTGAGAACCATACACAATTTGTTCAAAATAGCAAAGTCAACGGAGAAAGGGATCCAATTTGTAAGATACCTTCGGATAGAACTTTACACATCCCATAAATATAGCCATACCATCAGAGGGATCAGAAATATAGATTACTATTTGACAGAAATATGATTAATAATAATCCATACACTTTGCAATAATACCCATAGCCTTTCATGAGGTCATTTTCTTTATTGAAATGAAAAAAAAACTGTAGAGTGGCTTCCATATAGTGAAGCTGTGAAAATCCTTCCGTCTTCGTTCCCAGCATGTAAACCTTCAATATTTCGTTGATTAATGCGACAGAGATTTGACATTTTACGCTTGAGCATTGTCATTGAACAGGGGAGGGATAGAGGTCCTAACAGGGATAACCTGTTATGTATTACGTGTGACATCAAAATGCAATTAAAATGATAGTCAAGCCAAGATTGTTTAAGAAAAATCAACTGCTTCCAAAGTACTTTATAAATGCTGCTACAATTTTGCAATTCATTAGTGCATGATATTTCAGTATAAATTACGTACTGCCAAGCAAACAATTGTCCTTGTGAAGTATAGGCAATATTGTTTTCTTCCACAGCTTCAGCGGCGACACTGATCAACATCAAAAATGCGAAAAAGCATTTTGAGAAATTGGAAAGGATGGAATCCAACCATCATTCGATCGCTGCCAGGTGAAGACTGACTGAGAAAAACGCAATGAATTCCAGTGTTGATATTACAAGTCAGTTGTCACGGAAACATATAATAGCTATTACAGGATGCGACGCATTCAAATCATACACAATGCTCACTTCATGGAACCTTATTATAATTCTATACAAAATGGTTTCTGATTGAAAACCTGTTAGTCTGGACAATTGGTTTCTCAGTGGAACCTTATAATTTTAGAAAAAACGGTTCTTCCAAGGAGACTGTATATTATGTATATAAAAAAAATATGTATATAAGAAAGTTGACCAAGATTTTGTGACAGAAAAACATTTAAATCTATGGAATGGTTGACTTTTTTCTGATATGGCTTTTTTTAATATTTTTGCCGTACATATCGGATTAAGAAATGGATGTTCTAAATATTAGGTAAGATATATATATATATATTATAGGCTGCATTTATGATGAAGCAAAGATTTTTTTTTTCATGGAATAAAAACTTTCAAATACTGATCCATGGATACAGGCTCCTGTTACACACTGTTCTTAAGTTTAAATTATGATTTACTAAATTTAAGGATCCCTGTCCAACTGCAGACAATACACAAGAGAATTCCTCAAATGTAGTTTCATGTACAAATGTGTCACCTCCCTTTAATTTTGTTTTGGACACAAATGAGTGTGACTGTGCCGGAGTTCAATTTACCAGGGCCTGTTTCACGTTTATGTGGAAAAACTGGTTTGTCTGTTTTCAAATGTAATGTTTTCGGGTTTAAAACCTTGCAGACCTGAAAATATATATGCAGTCCATGCAAGGCTTTGTCAAGGCTTGTCTGAAAGCAGCATCAGATTAATAGGTTCGACCTTTTTTTCATAAATGAATGACTCTGGCCCAACCAGTTCAGCCGTTTGAATCGTGATAAACGAAAGTGGCCCTGGTAGCTCAGCTGGTTATGTCAACCATATACAGCACACCCACGGAGTTACATTATGTTACAGCAGTACAGGGATCTTTAAGCATTGCTTTTCAATGGAGAGTTGAAAACTGCGGGAAATTATGAAACTAAAGCCTGGTAATGTGACATTGAATTTTCAGAATGTATATACATTGTACATATGTATTGATGATATTGTTGTATTATACACTCCACTTTATAAATACATTGTAATATGACAAATATCTTGGACCTACGGTGTCATGGAGAATTCAGAATACATATATTTAAAGAAATGTAAAAATCAGTATTTTGAATCAAGAGTGCTGAAATATCAAGGTACTGATGTTGTGAGCTGTTTAACTCATTCACCCCTGAAGTTTCATAATGAACTATTCCAACCTTTGAATTGGAAGAGTTCAAATGTGTCTGCAGGGGTGAATGAGTTAAGTTTGATCCGGTTTGATCCCTCCTGTCGGCTACTGTGCGCAATGGTATAGGATATGACAGCACTGTGCCAGAGGTCAAGTTCTAGTGACCTTCCATTATTTAAGCCAATCAGAGTGATTCCCTCCAAATTGACGTTGTTGGAAACCACAATGTATATATATGTCAGCAGAAGATTACCCAACAGGGATGTACAGGTTCCCTGACACCAAGGACTAGTACATTCTATGTTGGAGGCTAGAACAAATTTTCAATATTTACTATAAAAATATATAGACTGGGCAAAAAGTATTGGTCAAAATCAGCCTGCAGTCTAGCACTCTGAAAATTAAATTGTACATCTCTGAAACTCATGCAGCTTTTTCAAATTCACATTATAGTGTATGGGAGAAGAGTCAGAGTGAAGGATTTTTGTTTTAATCACATTGAATTTGAGCCGATTTTTTTTAAAGATTTCTTGGAAATGATAGCATATGAAATGCACTTGATATATTATTTAATTTGTAGATGTCGTAAGTTTATGAAGCATTTGCTTTGATACGCAGATTAAAATTATTTATCATGTACATTATTAGACCTTATACAATGTAACTCTAAAGGTTAGTCCTGTATCATGTGATCCTCCTTAGGACAAGGAAGTTCTGTATCACATGGTCCTGTGGCCATGATGACCTTAGGACAAGGAAGTCCTGTATCACATGGTACTGTGGTGACCTTAGGACAAGGAAGTCCTGTATCACATGGTCCTGTGGTGACCTTAGGACAAGGAAGTTCTGTATCACATGGTCCTGTGATGACCTTAGGACTAGTAAGTCCTGTATCACATGGTCCAGTGGCCATGGTGACCTTAGGACAATGAAGTCCTCCATCACATGGTCCAGTGGCCATGGTGACCTTAGGACAAGGAAGTTCTGTATCACATGGTCCAGTGGCCATGATGACATTAGGACAATGAAGTCCTCCATCACATGGTCCAGTGATGACCTTAGGACTAGTAAGTCCTGTATCACATGCTCTAGTGGTCACGGTGACCTTAGGACAATGAAGTCCTCCTTCACATGGTCCAGTGGCCATGGTGACCTTAGGACAATGAAGTCCTCCTTCACATGGTCCAGTGGCCATGGTGACATTAGGACAAGGAAGTTCTGTATCACATGGTCCTGTGATGACCTTAGGACTAGTAAGTCCTGTATCACATGCTCTAGTGGTCATGGTGACCTTAGGACAATGAAGTCCTCCTTCACATGGTCCAGTGGCCATGGTGACCTTAGGACAAGGAAGTTCTGTATCACATGGTCCTGTGATGACCTTAGGACTAGTAAGTCCTGTATCACATGCTCTAGTGGTCATGGTGGCCTTAGGACAATGAAGTCCTCCTTCACATGGTCCAGTGGCCATGGTGACCTTAGGACAATGAAGTTCTGTGTCACATGGTCCAGTGGCCATGATGACCTTAGGACAATGAAGTCCTCCATCACATGGTCCTGGGGTGACCTTAGGACAAGGAAGTTCTGTATCACATGGTCCTATGTTGACCTTAGGACAAGGAAGTTCTGTATCACATGGTCCTGTGGTGACCTTAGGACATTCTGTATCACATGGTCCTGTGTTCACCTTAGGACTAGGAAGTGAGTCTAGGGTGACCTTACAACTCTAAGGAGGTCTGCATCATATGATCCTGTGACCAGACAGTTGTCACACGACCCAATGGTCTACATATTTTGAAAAACATGTCATACATGATATGTGTTTTAAAAAAACTTGTACGTGATTATGAAAAAAGTTTTGGTATTCTGTAAAAATATTAAGATGTCAATACTGGTATATAAAGAGACATGCTATTTTTCCACCTTTGCATAAAGTTTGTACAGAATTATGTAGGTTATTTGTTATTGTACGATCACCGGTGGTATTCAGTGTTTCTTAGCTTAAAAACACACTGAGAAAAAATAAACATGTTCATTATTATAAAGAATAGATTTCCACTGATTTTTCATTATTTTCAAGCATTATAATCACACTTTCGATGTTGTTAGAAATGAAATATTATACCAGGGCCATGCTATTTCTATGTGTGGATACAAAATGAATCAATTTCAACATAGGTACAGGTTTACATGTAATGTAAACTAATTGACATGTACAGTAAATGTATTAATACATGTTCCTTTTAAAATTCAATCAGCTGAACAATTTTCAAATAAATGCTAGGTTAACTATGGGCTCCTACTAATCCAGACTATTTCATTTGATCCTGTGAATAAGATCTCATCAGTGATGATATCTAGAAATATTTTATTTTATTTTGATAATACTGAAATAATCATAACTGTATGATCTTTGCAATAATGAAATACATGTTTAGATGGAATATCAAATGGAACCTCTTTTAAAATGATAAATCTGCTGAAAAGCAGCATTTTCAGGGATTCAAAATGATGACCATGTGTTGTATGAAATTTATTTTTATTTATTTTTTATTCAACTTTTGTCATCGAGTTAAAAATGCTGAATACTCCTGGAATCAGATAAAATTGTTCTCAATGTAGAATTGAAGTATTCACAAGTCTAGCTTGTTATAGTATGTTGTTTTTGTTACAGTTTAAAGAAAAAGCAGCATTGTATTATTGTATATGCACTATAGAAATGAATATGAATTAATATTTGGGTAACTACTTGGCCCAAAATCCAGAAAATTTAAATTGATTGACAGATTGGTTTTCTGTGGGAAAGAGGCGGTTTATTTCAAGATGATTTATTTGATTTTTTGTTTGATAATTATTAGAAAGAAAATAATTTGTTACGATGTACTAGTGTTTGCAGAATCCTTATATTTACCTGTCTGTACTCGGAATGTTAAATACATTATCAAATTATTATAATTCTTATGAAAATACCTTATGTTTTGAATGCATAAATTTTGACATTTGTTTTAGAATATCTATGAAGGTTGAGAATTGTTTTAAAAAGGTAAAGCAAAATGGTAAAGACACTTCGGTAATGTATAGCAGACAATTAGATTATAGCGAACTTGTCATCAATTATGATCAGGATGCTACCATTTACATTAATTATTAATCAAATGTCCTGCATCGCTAGTTTTTATGCTTCATATTAATTTACTTTTGTACTAGTTAGAGATGCCAACAGCTTCAGTTTACTCTGCTTACACTTATAATGATGTGAGAGAAAAAAAGGAAAGTTCAATGAATGTGACATTTTCTATCGAAGATATTTCCAAATAAAATGTGGATTTGTATATTTGCTCTAGATTTTTGTCTTATTTTCCTTTTAACCGTAACTTGAATGAGTTAACTGGTGACCAAGACCAGTCAGTTTGAGCTTCCATCCGAGTTTGTAGGTTCCTGGTTTGAATCCAAGTCTAGTCAGTGTCTGTTGCAATTGGCATATCCTATCCTGTTACAAGTAGGTGCCTGCAATCAACCCTTGTTACATGAGCTGTATGCACTCGGAAAGGAGATACAGAAACCTGGCTTATGAATAACGTCTTTGGAGTGTCTTTGACCTTGAAAATATTATCTCATCTTTTAAGCGTGCTCTACACTATAGAGATTAATGCCGGGAATATTCATGAAATATGGTTGAAATTTCAGTCAGGAATTTGCAGACAAACTTAAGGAGACATGGTAGTCTAGTGGTAGGATGCCGGGCTTGTGACGGAAGGGTTGCGGGTTCGACTCCAGCACGGCACTGTGTTGTATCTTTGAGCAAGATACTTCACTCCGCTTGTTCCAGTCTACTCGGCTGTAAATGAGTATGTGGTTTGGCAGTGCTAGAATTGTTGAATGCTAGCTGCGAGCGCCGAAATGGCAGCACCGGCTGTGTGCTCCCCAGGGAGTTGAGAAAGATAGTGGCTGGTTGGAAAAGGCCCTATAACCACAGATAATAATTTGTGAACCACTTTGAGAACTTCGAACTAGGTTGTGATAAAGTGGTATATAAGAACCTCTGTAGAGTGGTAAAACCATTTTGGACTCATACACAAGTACAAATCCCTATATTCCATCGACAACTTGTCATGTGCGGGTATGAGTTTCATTCCAATTTTCCACAACTTGTAATAGTGACTGACCATGGCATCCTTAAATACAAACTCATTAACATATCATTTTTCAAGTCTTTTTTACTGTTGGATTTACATGAAATCTCAATATAGTTACTAGTGGAAAGCAATTCAATTCTTCATTCCACTCCAAATAAAAAATAAATTGGATGGAAGAGAGCCTGAAAACGAAGGCAAAATGCTCTCCACCGATACACTATCAATACTGCTTTTGATTGTGAAGTTGAAATTGTTCTGCCGAAATGTTCCAAAATGGATTTTCATGCATTTGATACGATTTAAAAAATACTAGTCTTCATGAATGGATTTGATCCTAATTGAATCGTAGTCAAATATACCAACAGGCTTCAAATGACCTTGAGTCATGCTTATTTGGTTGTAGCATGCTGGGGGAATGACCTGGACTTTTCTAGGTCACAGGGGTGAGATGTATTAAAATGTAACTTTTCATCACTGTATACATAACCAGGTTAATGAGCCTCTGATGCACGATATTGCTGTTGAAAAAGATGTTGAAGCATATTATAATACACCTTGGCATTAATTTGCCTGTATGCATCTACAATTAAAATAATTCTAAACCATTTTTTTATTCAAAACATTTTATTTTTAAATATTCTTCATAAAGTCATTTATTGTAAAAAACAAAGTATATCAATGAATTAAATGCCAAGAAAGATCAATGTAAAATAATTGTATATATTCTACAAGATAAAACCTGTTGAAAATGTTGTGATCATTTACAACAATGTTTCAAGTAAAAGAGTACGGAAATGCATCTAAAATGTTTTATGGTCTATCCCATTGAAAACACTTTAGATTGAGAAATAATAAAAAGTTCGTCATAAATTTACTGAAAAAGAGGGATTCTAAAAATTAAAAATATTTGTTGTTATTTACATTGTATGTTCTTACTTGTGGTAGTATTATTTTGGAACCAAAATACTGTTCCCTTGACCAGTGTGTGTTTTGCTGTTATGAAACCACACCATTTTCCTTGCCAAACAGTTTTATGAGTTAATATAAGATTTTTATACCATCAGACCTGAACACCGAAACAATATTTTGGAAATAAAGTCTAACATTTGCAAAATTTGTGTAGCTATGTAAGAAATACCGGAGACTTTGAATAAGAAGTTTTAATGGGACTGAGACAACAAGGAATGAAAGAGGCAGAAAGAGGAAGATGAAGACAGACAGAATGGCACGGAAAGAGGATAGATATACACTGACAAGAATGAGAAATTCTTCCACCTCAGGATAGGTTCATTATATACAGAAAGCTGGTGAAGTGATGTATGACACATTATCTCCACAAAAGCTGAAATTAGTTCTTCACAAATAGAAAGTGAAGTTGATTCACTCATACCCGGTAAAAGTCTTACCCAAACTTCTACTTAACAGCTAAATTATCTGCTAAGTGAGACTCTTACCATTGTGTCCTAAAACATGGCACTTTCACAAATTAGACACCTAATACATGAACGACTACGACAAATCACACTCCCACTACATGATGGCATATCACCAAACAGTTGCAATATACACAGCGGACTACAACTAAATCAGACTCCTTATAGTTGAAATTATACAAACTTTAACTCATTCACCCGTGAAGACATATTTAAACTCTTCCAATTCAATGGTTGGAATAGTTCATTATAAAACTTCAGGGGTGAATGAGTTAATGTTAATTATTTCTCATGCTCACCCCCTGGTCAATGTAAAATACTCCACACTTGTCCTCATACGCAAGACTATTGAAACAAATATCTCTCATGTCCACACGGCACTTATTTCATACTTCTCCTTATGCATGGCAGACAACCACAAACAGTTCTCATATTCACAGACACGACACACCAGTTTTTTTTTTAACCCTTTCACCCCTATGTGACTTTAGTAGACTCTATCATTCATTGATCTGGGTGAGTCCATTCTTGTCCACAGAGGGTGAAAGGGTTAATGTTTTTACCCAGCCTTCCATTCTTGTCCCCAACACTTGACTTGACTGCCACAGTCAGACTCCATACTCTGGTTTATGTTATATCTCCATTCTTGTCCTAAAACATGATAATTTCAAAATACCACAATCCAGCTTTCGCACTCTGTTCACCTCAACTTCATCCCCAATTTTAAAAAAGGCCATAAAGTGCCACAAATAATTATGTTTCTGATTTTGGCTCCCAAAATATTAGGAAAATAATATAAGCATATTATTTATAAGCATATTATTTTTTTGAATTCTGTATTTCCAAATAAAGAGTTTTGTGTTTAACCCTTCCACCCCTATGTAATTTCAGTAGACCCTACCATGCATTGATATTGATAAGTCAATTATGGTCTTCAGTGGTGAAAGGGTTAAATTAAGACTGGAATTGCACTTATCTGGAATTTAAACACTAAATACAAGTGTAGGTACAGAAACCATAATCAAACGGTTACATTTTATTATCTGGCCTCATCACTCAACCTTTTTCACTTTCAAAGTGCAGAAACAAATCAAATTTAACACAGAGGAGACAAGCACACACCCATGACTTTCTGCTGTTTCCAATACTAACTTCACGCCTGACTTTGATTTACTACTCTATTTACATTATTTACAATAGGATATGATCTAAGACTAGGGATATTTATTTCAACCACTTTTTACCTTGGAAGTTTTATATCCTACAAGTATTTTGATTACATAAGTGCTAACAAGTGTTTCTGCTTTTAGAAACCAATAAAATTAGTAGATAGCTAAGTATGAAGTACATCTAATGTTGATATTTTAGGAATGTGTTTCTTCAAAAAAAAACTCCTCTATCGCCAAAATTGCTTGAAAATAATGTGGACAATTGGTGACAGTATAATGAGGTTTTACTGTATATAGCTTGCACAAAAACCATACAAGGCTCTGCATACATTTAATATTGCTAGACACATTTTCCATCAAGAAATGAAAATGTTTTTCGAACCCTGGTCAAGTTAACCATATGGCGGAGTAGCCAGACTATCAAAGGTGAAACAAAGAATTGATCCTTTTTGTCATTGGTTTATAAATCTATATAGAAATGGTTTGATACCTAATAAATGTCAATTTTACATGTTCGTGTTGCATTGAACTGAAGACTGGAATCATGACAGACCAAACTTTGTGGTTTTTACAATGCGAGGTTTGTCATCACTGGTCTACCGAACCGTGATAGGATATATCACCAATATTCTTGCAACATTTAATTTACTTCTTTAATAAGGAATATGAATAGAAAAAATATGTATAAAAGATCATTAAATGGGTAAAAATATATAGCTGAAATATCTTCAATCTAAAATTTGAATTTGTATTAAAGATTATTCATGATTTCACTTCACATTTAATGTATTGTATAAAGATTTATGTCTCGTGCTTGTATAAAACACCAAACAACACTCTTTACAAATACAGGATTTTTACAGGAACTAATCAAAGCACAAAGTAAAACAAATCTGATAAACTAGTTTGTAATTTATTGTTTCATAAGTGGCACTATGATCTGTACTATTTGACGATAAATTACACCAAGGAATACAAAATGACATTTCATGCAATCATTTCCCTGTGCCTGTAGCAAGTGCAGGATAAGTGATTTAATGAACTACAACTCTTGAGCTAAACTACGATGTACAATACATTTCACGCGACGTACACGACCAGATTTACAAGTCGATAATTCAAGGATTTACCACACTTCTGATAAATCTGTAGCCATGCTGAGCTGGTGAAAAATATGGATTCTGCCTACAATATCCACACAGAAAAGACCATCTGACTAAAACAGTAAATCTAACTGCAGTGAATCTCGGCTAAGTACAGCTTTTATAAGTTTATATGTAGTCCAAGACCGAATAGTAGAAAGATACACTTCTTGTTTGCGATTCTCAACAAAAAAATGCAGAAGAAAGGAAAATCTGTATCAGAATCTTCTTCCTTCCTTTTCTGTATACTTGAGAATCAAGACTTC
Source organism: Mizuhopecten yessoensis (assembly GCF_002113885.1). NCBI lineage: Eukaryota > Metazoa > Mollusca > Bivalvia > Pectinida > Pectinidae > Mizuhopecten > Mizuhopecten yessoensis. The sequence continues at coordinate 197,816 of NW_018479990.1, read as the reverse complement.
GCTCACACTTCCATGTAATCTAATAATGACCTTCTTCCTCTTTCAGGTTAAAAAAATAATATTAATGTTGATTTAGTTTCAAGTCAATTAATCCAATACATAGACATCATGATTATAAATAGTAACAAGTTTCGTACACACATTTAAACATCAATATTATGTACACAAAAAGTAAAATGTCTTCTGCACAGCTTTCTTTCTCTTCGTCATGCACTCCTCTTCTCTAACAGTCACAAAACACATCACAAGTCCTGTATCACAACACCTTCTCAACTTGTCGTCAGCTCATCGCTTTTCAGAGCGGGCAGCTTGGCAACCTCATAAAATACCCTGAAAGAGAAAAAAAAGTATATCTTTATTACCTGGTCAGAATTAAAATGAGCAAGGAGTTGGAAATGATCAATTTTAACAATGTTTGGTTGAGAAAGTTAATATGTCCTTCTACAAATCTTACAGGTTCATTCATGTTGAGCTAGGGAAAGGATAACAACTTTCTAAAGGCAATTCAAGGAAAAACTTGCACAAGCAGGGTTTATAGATTCTAATCCAAGAAATTTTCAATGATGATAAAATACTCTCCGAACGCAAGGAACCAATTTGTTATTTTTTTAATAAATTTTGATGCATTCTTCAATAATCAAATATGGTGCAGTACCTGTGAGAGTATTTGGACTTGATAGTTGTGAGTTGTCTTGACGGAGAATCTACCATGGTGTTCAGCTCCTGCATCAGAGGTAGCAGTTGTTCCGCCTGGTAGCCTGTGTAATACTCTAGGGTCCTGTTCTGTAATCAAGTTCATAAAACAAAAGTATAAACTACTGTCTGCATTGAAGGTGAAAGTAGAGAAAATAACACACCGATAGTCCCTTATTCATAAGATTCATCAAAAATACTTGAATTAAAGCCACTTTTATGTTCCTGTTTATCACGAATACAACTTTTTAACAAGACATGGTTCTTAATCCATCGTTTTACAACAAAATTTAATCATTACAATGGAATTATATTTCCTGTCAATCTTAAATTATCTTATATCAAAGTCAACCAATTTATTTCCTTTGTCAAATAAGAATAAAGAGTGATTTGTGGCACCTTTCAGATTTTTTTGAAAACAATGATTAAGCATAAACACAATTGGTTTATTTTCATCACATATATGTATTCTCTGAATTGTTTTTTTATCATGTATTATATGTTCTCTGAACTGTGAGTCTTGTCCTTACCCATTCTCCACACTTCTTCATCCTGAAGGCCAGACAGAGACAGGCAGAGGCCATCTCCGACTCGCGGTACTTCAGAAAGTCATACTCCATGAGGGACAGCTCCAGGATGTATCGGGCCAAGGTCAAGGTCTCCATTGATGCCCTAGCGCACTGTGGAAGAAAACAGAGTGAAAACCTAATTCAACACCTTGAATATGTATTACATTTATAGCAGTGATTATTACAATAGCAAACTTTATTGAAGTCTAAAATTCACAAAGGTACATGAATCACAACATATATAATTAAGTCAGAACCACTCTGACAGCTTGAATAACATTTTACAGATGTTTATAATTATCTTAAGTGACACTTAAAAGTAAAATTTAAGAAAAAGTTAAGAATATGATATTTAATAAATTTACAGATTCTTTAGCTACCGGTACCATACATCAACATGTAGATGTTCCCTTGCCATGGAGTTGTACTATAGATAATTCCAGGTAAAATAAACTAACTTACTTGCTACCATTTGAGTACACAATGGACTAAATATTTGAAGTTCAACTCTAATACAGAATACCATTTTCTTTTTTCACATAAACACACCAGCCAAGGACATTCTTTGTAGAAACTGTCATATCACCTGCAGTGCACTTACAAACTTTTTCTGATTTTCATAACCTGAAGAACTACATCCTGTATTTAAAACTGATAACAACAATCTCAACTGCCGAGAACAGCCGAACAAGAATTAGGCATACACTTTGTATCAAATTTCCCAGACAATAAACAACAAACATCACTTAGTAATCATATTTATCATTTTAGAAACGGTGAAATATCTCTAACAAGACAAACATACACCAAGTATAAATAAGTTATACATTAACACTACTTTGATTTTCAAAACAGTCAACCTCTAACAATAGCTATGCTTTGCAATCCAGATGAGCACTTCAAAAACTATGACATCCTTTACAAGACAAACACAAACAAATGTCAAATTGTTACAAACATCAATAACAAACACCAGAGAACTGGACTAAAACTGTAAGTGCTGTAAAATTGGTTTAAAATACTATATGAAAAAATAACTTGGGTCTGGTACAAGTTGACCTACCTTAGCGTATCTACGGAGGAATCTGTAGGAAAGTGGCATGCCAATGTCGAAACCAATCGTCTTCAGGACGGAGCGCTCCATGGCTAGGAAGTCATTCTTGGTGTAGGCGTCGTCACAGATGTACAGGAAGTCGGCTACCATGGGAGGGCATCTCTCCTACACACACAAAAATGTATATATGAAGACATGTTTAAAAAATTTACTGTACAAAAAATTGCTATGGTACTAACTTAACTAGTTCATCCATGCAATTACTATAACAACACATATAAGAAACTGCTAAATTTCAAAGTAATGATTACCACAAAAAAATGGACAATATTTCACAATAGATCTAGGAAATATATTTCTTCTTCATCAGAAACTTTCTTTATATTATAATCATATCACAGCTGCTGAAAAGAAAACTAATCCATTAAAATCAAAACTGATATCTTAAGCTAGTCCAATTAATATTTTATCTTTAATGGTTAAACAAAGGATGACGAACACTTACATCAAATTTACAGGAGATGAAGAGGGCTGCGGCCCCTACCAGCTGTAGGCGTTCCTTGGACACATTCTTGGTGGTGAGGTACATGTCCACCAACTTGACGGCTAAGTACAGGGTTTCGTGGTTCAGCTCGAAGTTCTCCTGGACTTCCACCAGCCAGTCTACCAGTATAGCCCGCATGTTGTTGGTCAGGGACGTCTGCTTCTCCATGTATGTAGGCACCATAAATTTCAACTGAAAAGGGAGAAAAATGTTAAGATTATTTACACGTTTAAAGCCAAAAAAATGCACTGCGTTGATCTACCAAGTTTACTATAAATGGGCAGGAATATTTTTACCACGTAATGAATGATAATGATTTATAAAAGAATCTACTACTTTATCTACATGATGTCAAAAGGTAGTACACTCATGATTTTTGTAATAGGGGACGGTAATACTGACAGTACTAAATTGTTATGTGTTATTACAAAAGACCAATCTTTTCCAATAAATATTTTTTATGAAACCCAAAGCATCATATTAACTTTGAAATAAAAGTTATATACAATTTATTTCCATGACTTACCTCCCTTTCCTTGTAGTATTCAAAGATAAACGTGGCATACAGAGCAACCTGGGCAATGTCTTTGATATTCTCTTTGTCCACATCATCTACTCCCTATGAACAAAAAGATAGGTTATGTCATCATATATAATATCATTAGCACAGGTCCTAGAAAATCTGAGCAGAACAGCACCAGGAATGTTATGTTGATCCAATATCCATAGACAGGGTTCTGGTTTATATTCTAACTGAACCAGTTTCATTTTTGTAACAGTTACAACACCTATACAATATAGCATCTATAACAATCCATGGTCGGTGTATGCATGTTATCAGAATTATATGTGACCCTCCAATGTTTACAATTGAACCTTAATATGTTTTCAGAACAAAATGTTGATCGATATATATTTTCTTCAAATGACCGAACTGCCTTGTGAAGACAAAGACAAGTGTTAAAAAATGCAGTCAGTGTTCATAAGTCGTAATTGTTGATGGGATGTCACTTTTTTTTTAAAAAAAACAACAGTAAAACTTACATCAGCTGTCTACTCAGGTTTAAATAACACAGACAATATATATGTCCTGTCCGACCAGCAGAAAATTAACATTTTCAATTTTTCGTGGACCTCATTTTTGTGAGTTTATATCACAAAAGCTAATTTGTTTCATATTATATGTTCTGTATGTTCAAGCTGACAGCTGGAGTCACTGGACACCTCTGCCTATACTTACATCTGGTGGAGAAGCAAGGACTTCCTCTTTGGTGTATGTTGCATTCAAATCCTCTACAATATCATCAAGGCTGCAACAAACAAGAAGTAAAAAATGTCATTTAACTCCTTCACCACTGAAATTTCATAATGGACTATTCCAACCTTTGAATTGGAGGAGTTCAAATGTGTCTTCGGGGGTGAATGAGTTAAGTATACGTAGTGAACCAGTTCACAATACACTTATTTATAAGAACTGTTACGCCAAATGCTAGAAAGCCAATATTTTCCTATTCCATCAGACAGAGAAGTCAATCAGAGTTTCTTTAGCATTATCCATCATAATTGACTGGTCCTCGAACAGTATAATCAAGACCCAAACAGTTTTGAAATTAATCTTGCTGTTATCAGTTTTTCACTCATTCAGGGCTTTCAATAAGATTTCAAGTTGCATGCATCCAACACAAAGTAGACAGATAATTTCAGTACATTTCAATGTACTCTATACCAGTCCTTTATTTTATTTTTTCATGAAAGAAGCCTTTAACTAGTGGTTTACAAGAACATTTTTGGTTAAATTAACAATTATGTGAAATGATGACAGATTGTTAGTTTCAGTAGTGCCAATACATATAAACATATTTGGAATCGGAACTCCACTGTAACTGGCCGCCATTATATAGGACTCGATAACAAATCACAAAGAAGAGAATTTAATTGTATTTCATACCTGGTTTTTGATGATGAAAGACTAGAGGATAGTGAAACTGAGGAGCTTGTGGATTCCTGTGAACTAGATAGTGAAGAGCTTGTGGACTCTTGTGAGCTGGTTAGGGATCGACTTTCCTGTGACAACTGGATAACGTTCTCATCAAGTTCCAACACCTCCTTCGACTGCTTCAGTCTCTTCTTGTCTGGACGTATCTTTTGCTTCACCTCTTTTGCTGGTTTTGGCTGGGGTGGTTTACTTGTCGTTGCCACTACAGCTTTCAGGGGTGCCACAACAGCTTTCAGTGGAAGTTTGGATTTCTTCAAATCAGTTTTTAGCTGTTGTGATTTTTCATTTAAAGCCTTAAAAGAAATGTGATTTGATAATAAATAATATTTTTCTTTAACAAAACAGTTGTGTACAGCAAGCCATCAACATAATATTTAATTGGTCAATAACACTTTATCAGCATGAATAGATTTGACATTGAGGGGGCATTTAAATATCTTTATTCGTTAACTTTAAAATATTTGTTTTCACTATAAATTGGTCAACAAACTCCAATTCCCTCTGTGAACCTATCCGAGTTGTAGTACTGTATAACAGTTTATTGACTCGGAAATAGAATTAACAATATTGGTTGAAAAGCACTTTGCAGTTCCAACTTCCTTGTAATATATCATACATAAGCTTATATCTGTATAGTCATACTTACATTTGTTATATCTCCGAAAGCTGCCCGCCTCTTTTGGTTGGAGTCGTTGGCATTGTCAACATGTCTTTTGAATCCACCCACCTGGGCCTTTGAAACAGCATCATAATGGATCTGAAAACATTTGAAAATAGATTTATTGTTTAATTATCATTGAGGGAACAATGTTTTTTGAAAGACCCATACTGATAACGTCGAACTACAATGATGAGTCGACAAGTAATTTGCAGAAAACGTTGCAAACACAAAAGTACTCGAATTTTACTGACAAAGCAAATGAATGCTTCCAATATATTCTGTGATTTTAAACAAGATCGATATATTCATCTCAAGAAAACAAAATTCTAACTATAATAAATGTTGCAAATGCGAAAAAAAACACGATACGCCAGATCACTATTATCATCAGATGCTAAGCCCATGTGTAGCATGCTTTCTTACATAAAAGGAATCGAGACGCGGACCTATAACAAATCGAAACCAGACTCACTTTAGCGACAGACTTTCCCTTTTTAACTTCAACATTCTGCTGAGAGGTCTTCTGCTTCCGTGCATTTAACATTTTTACGATTTTCTAGATCCTAGAAAAACAGGACACGTTGTTGTTCTTGCCAATGAGCCGAGTTCAAATAAGTTTCGTAGCACAAATTAGACACTCATGTCATAAAAGTTGATTGCCTGATACAAAACTTTCCTCTTCTCGTAAGTGTTGATAATATTTTGTAACTTTTCACTTGAAAATACAACGCTTCTTGCAATATTATAAACGTAAACAAACTCGTGCAGTAGCCATCAGCTTGTTCCAAGGTTTGAATACTGTCCCAAAGCCGAGCGTTCTGATTGGTCAGAATAAAAATACAAGCATTCGGCCACCTAGCGGGCAATAATCATTACAGGGAGGCTATCCACATTCAATACAACGATACTACCATCAAAGTGGTCGGCGATAAGATAAATAAAATATATCATAAATTTCCAATTATAATCATAGATTTCTCTACTATCATAACATGCTTCTAGATTATAATTAGAAGTTTCGAAAAAAATATAATTTTAAAAAAAATCACGGAAAAAATTGATAGAAATTCGGAAAGTTGGAATATTTCATGTATTTTATCAGGGATGTGTAGTGTACTGCATATCCCTGATTTTTTCAATGAATAATTTATCAAAATAGAAAATATCACCAATCAACAAAAAAAAATATTGCGACACTTTCACAAATTTCGAAAAAACTCGCAAATTAAAAAAAAACACGAATTGAGGAAAAAGTTTACATATTTCGTAGAGAAGAAAATGTGAAAAAATGACATGTTTTCCTACCTTGTTGTTCATTTCGAAAAAATCCTTTAGCGATGTCCATTTCCTCGTTGTAGTGGTAGCGGTCGTCACCCTGGCGTGTGAGGATTCTAACGAAGCTGTCTGCTGAGGACATCGGGCTAAGTTTTGTTCATTCTTTTTCGCCAAACTTGGAATTTTAGACTGTTTCTTGGTTGTCTGTGTCTTTTTCCTGTTTCTTGATGTTTGATTTTTCGTCTCAGTTACGTCAGGAACTTTCAGGGGAATTTTGGACTTTCTGATTGCCTTTTTCTGCGGTTGATGAACGTGTGTCTTAGCAACACTAAATTCCTGCATACCGGTAATAAAAAAAACGAAAAAATTAAGCATCGAGTTTATTAGAAATGACGTCATAAAAATATTTCATCAATAATAATGCGAAATTAAAAGGAAACCATATAGTCCATTATCAGTCATTAAAATGAATAGGTCAGTTACAATATGAACCCCCATTAAAATACATTAAAGATAATTTTGTTGAATAATTTTGCAAAGATATAAAGTCCGATCAGATATCACGGTAAAATTAAGGATTATTTCAAATGAAACCAGAATGTAAATAAAAAATGTAACCGTGCAAAGTAAATTGTTATCCTGACCAGATTTCTTGAAATAAAATAATAATTTCAATTAATTAATTCAAATTCCCAGGAAGTAGATTAAAAAACACAGGATGAATAACATTTTCTTTGTACAAATTAGTTGCATAATATCGTCACTAAAGTGTTTCTTATAAGTTAAAAACCTAAAGTCTTCTTATTTAGAACAATAAATATTTTAACTTAGCATAAAGGCATGTATGGCCAAGTTCTCAAAGCATCCGGTAACAGATCAATTAATTATCTTCCCAATAGGGAAAAGGAGTCGCATAGTATAAGGTGTTACAAAGGGAACTATGTTGACATAAGCAATGATCTGATGATATCTTAAGCATTTTTTTAATCAATTCTTTAATTATCTTTAATAAGAGATATAAAACGATAAAACGAAAACTCTTTCGTATTTCGTTTAAAGTTGCAACATCATCCCATCAGCGATCACAGACTGACCTATATACTACATACTGAGTAATTACTTACATTAGTGATATCCCGGGGGCCAAATGCGGCCCTCCGCTTTGGGTTAGGAGTGATGAGGATGTTGAAGGGACGCTTACTCCCTCCACCTTTTTTTGTCTGAAGGATGGGGTCGTGATGTACATTTACCTAGGAAGGAAAAAATATATAAATGTTCGTGAATAAAGGAAAAGAAAGTGAAAATAACAAAATCGGATGATTATATTTTGATAGTTGTATTTTATTGACCTTTAGAAATATGCATTATAGATAATTCAGTTAAAAGAACTGAAATATATGTCAAACATGAAAGAGCGCATTAATCATGAGGATTTTATTCTTTATTTAATATAATTACAAAATCAAAAAATCAAAATTAGATTCGAGATAGCGGTTATTTTCACTCTTTGCTTTACAAATTAGACCACTGTTAAATATGATATTAAGTGTTTATCATATCTCTTAAGTTAAACTACATCCCAAATATTTAAAACAAAACAAAAAAAAACACCAAACCAGTTTCGGTAACTCAGTATTGTTTTTATTCCGTTCATCGATTTTAATGAAAATGAATACCAATTTTAATGAAAAAGAATACCGATTTTAATGAAAAAGATTACCGATTTTAATGAAAATGAATTCCTAAGTAAATGAAAATTGATTCCGATTTAAGTGAAAGTATATTCCGATTTCAATGAAAATTAATACCGATTGAAATGCAAATGAATTTTGATTCCAATAAAAATAAATAAAGGCCGATTGAAATGAAAATGAATAAATACCGATTTCAATGAAAATTACTTCCGATTTCAACTTGAAAAATTAATACCGATTGAAATGCAAATGAATTTGGATTTCAATGAAAATAAATAAACACCGACTGAAATGAAATTGAAATGAAAATATATTCCAATTTCAATGAATCCCGATTTAAACACAAACAACAGATGAAGATGCATAAAATGTTATATACTCACTTTACAATTGATCTGGAAGAACTCCGTCAACGTCGTCCACTTCTTCTCTACGGCCATGATATACTTACTGCCTTACCTTACTGTGTATTTCTTCCGTGTTGTCTTCAACCACAACGAGAGAATGATGTACTTTCAGATGTATAGCTATTTATATAGATACTAGGAATATAATGTCGTATAAAATGTTGTTTTAAAAACCAAAGTACCTCCACTCAGATATTAAGCTGCCATTATTAGTGTTAAAACATTCCCTATTCAACTAGAAATAATTATTGTAGGGGTCTTGATAGTTCTGTTTACTTTACGCTGAATGCCAGCGATATGTATACTCCGGCAACATCCGTTAATGGGGGTTTAATTGGGGTGATATTACTGTGCCTATTTTACGATATATCTACAAGCCTTTTGCTCAGTTTCTCGTTGACGTCGCGGAGCTTGTTTGTTTTAGTGATAAACAACATGGCTGACACGAGTAGGTGACGGAACCACGGCCTCAAATCACGAGTTATGTCAAAACAACACCCGCATTCTTTTAATTAACACTCCACTTAATCAAATCGATTTACCGCTGTCCAATGACAACTGTGCAAGTAAAGTTGAGTTTTACCAGAGACATAAATAAAGCAAGTAGTCTAATTCCGTGGTAGTATATACGTCTCTGGTTTTACGATTACTAAGAAGAATCTGCAATAAGATTAGTCAATTTGGAAATATGTAATACCAAAGTTTTTACTAAAAGGACTGTAAAAGCGTCATTTACATTATAAATAAAAGTTTTTAAACGAGTCCAATGCTGAAAAACCTTATACTTTTTTTTGCATTGGATTTGTACGGGTTTTTCAGGTGACGACTCCGTGAGCCAAGTAAAGTGTTACAGATGCTGCGATGCGTTATCTAGAAATAAATATCACCACGGAATTATCTAAGTCCGTGATATCACTATTCGTTGTAAAAAAAAAAAAGTCGATTTCTTTGTTTGATCGAAATATTTTTAGCTCCAGATTTGGAGTTTGGATTGTCGTTGGCGTGGCGTCATACCGGGTGTGTAATTGGAGAATGATCTTAATCTGACGTCTTGAACTGTTTTTGAAGTCGATTTTTTGAAGATGGGGTACGTTTAAGTTTCTTTCAAATACTTAAGTACACATTGGAAGAAAACATTATTGTAAGACATAATTATTTGAATTCAAAATGAAGAACAAACTGACATTGCATTTTTTTTTCAGGTATGTTCGATAAAAAAAATACTACCCAGCAAAATTTGAATTTTTTGTTGGATGTGTTAAAAGCTATCTCGTAATAACGAGAACGTAACTTGCAATAAGGAGATTTCTTTTTCGTGTGGTTCTAATCGGCTTTCGTACCTATGTGATCTAATATTAATATACACTTTATTTCATTCCACGTTAAGTTGCATGGACACCACATAACATATAAAGTACAGAGGAATGGGATCCGGAAACAGGTTGAAATAACTTATATATATTTTCCCAAACAGGATATTTAGAAGATATGTCAACCATACTTTGAGGCAAATGCATGCCAACTTGCAGCATAATAAGTTATTGAAGTCTATTGTAATTAAAAAAAAAATGTCTCTGAGCTAAAACCTGCTGAAAAAGTCAAACATTTTGAAATAAGCTCCGCCCATTTCCTTTTATAGTCTCGGCCCCCCCTTTAAGAAAGGGCCACAACCACAGTAAAAAAAAAAACACCTCTATGCACGGACTTAGATAGCAAGTCTTCCTATGGTTATCTCACACAATATAATAGTTTTAAAAGCTTTAGTCAAAAACTGTTGCCGTCACAGGATTACATATACGCTCCACTTTTTGTGGCCATATAAAAATCATCTATAAAGGGGCGGAATCATGTAGGCGATAAAACCCTTCAACCAACCAACCAACAGAACCCCAGCTGTGTCGATACTGTATATCCCAATAAAGTGATGGATCAACTGTTACTTTTTGATGTTGCGGTCATCTCCTCCTGTGGCATTTAAAATACCCGCATAATGAAAATTTCCGCAACATGTTTCTATGTAAATATATTTTTTTACGCAATGACAATGAGAGGTTTTATTCTCAAAATCTGGTTACAGCGTAGAGAATCTACATATATAGAACAATTTACATACAAATCGTGGTGTTTATAGCAGGGACGTATAGTGTCTCTGATTATAGGTAGGTACGGGAACCGTAGCTTCTAGGCCCGATTTTTTTTTAGTTATTATTATCGGACCTCCGATAATAATAATAACAAATAAAAAATCGGGGCCTAGAAGCTACATGTACGCAGAGACGTATATATGTACGGTTTTCGCAGCTAGATTATGGTCCGATAACATTTTGTTTGTTTTAAAAGATTGGGCCTAGATGCTACGGTTCCCGCAGCCAGATTATAGGTACCCAATTATGTGCTTAAAAATTTACAAGTGAAATTAATTCTTCATTGCTGACATAATTAAATAATGTATTGAACTTGAAAGTGGTAAGGTCTTTCCAAATAATATCTAGACATACATTTTATTCTGTTTTGCAGTATTTGACGAGTATTACAATTAAACATATATGTATAATGACATGCGTCTCCAATTTCATTAAGGTCGCAAAAAATACATTTTCTATCTTCTCTTGGAATGTTATTCCATCTACCACATTCAATCGGAAATTAACATTACACATTCTTAATTTACAAGAAACATTTATTAGTCTTGAAAGAATTTGTACTCCTTTCACTTCTCAGTTTAATTTTAGAACAATATTATTGAACTTTCGTTTACCCTCTCTGATCTTAACTCATTCACCACTGAAGACACATTTGAACTCTTCCAATTCAAAGATTGGAATAGTTCATTATGAAATTTCAGGGGTGAATGAGTTGACGTGAACTCTAGAGTTGGGAAATTTTGATGTTTGTACTTCATCTATTTTGTTTCTTAACCACTGTGCCATTTTTTGACCTCATATTTTTTAATAGAATTGTCCGATCTTTTGTCGTATTTTTTTAAGAGAACCTCTTCCGACTTAAACCTCCCACGTGTTTGCTGTAAAATTAAGGACGAGAATCTTCCAGCACATTGGTTGACAACCGATGTTAATTTTATTGAGGAAGAAGTTTATATTGGTAGGCAATACAGATGGGGTGTGAGACGTTTTCTTCTCCAGCTGATGTGTCTTTTCCCAGCTACCGGCAGACATTTTGTTCATTAAGTTCGACAGTTCGCCTGGCTGTACAAGCTGGTCTGTTTCTTGAGCAGCGAATAGGGTTTGGGGTGTATACATCACTAGGTAACAGACAACAGCCTTGTCGAATAACTTGCGCGCCAAAGGTGATGACGTCAAGAATTATCGTCCCATATCTCTAATAAGTGTCTTAGGAAAAGTATTTGAACGCTGCATATTTAAATATTTGTTCAATTTTCTTCGTCAAAATAGCCTTATTACTAGCTGTCAATCAGGCTTCACACCCGGCGACTCTACTATAAACCAATTACTTAGTATATCTAACGACTTTGGTAAAGCTCTTCTAGACTCAAGCAAATAAATTCGAGCAGTATTCTGTGATATCAGCAAGGCTTTCGACCGTGTCTGGCATCGAGGCCTTCTTTTCAAACTTCAAAAACTTGGCATATATGTGGAAAGTTATTATTAATACCTGGTTTGAAGATTATCTTCTTGACAGAAAACAAAGAGTTATTTTAATTAATTGCAGTTCTAATTGGGCATCTATTACTGCCGGGGTACCCCAAGGCTCTATCCTTGGACCTCTGCTCTTCTTGGTGTACTTTAATGATATTGTGTATGATATAAACTCCATAATAAAACTGTTTGCCGAAGATACGTCACTGTATATGGTAGTAGACAATCCAATTACGGCACACGAAATTCTGGAATCGGACTTGGAAATAATAAATGCATGGGTCACGCCAGTGGCTTGTAGACTTTAACCCAAATAAATCCGAAACTATCCTCATAAGTAGGAAAAGAAACCCTCCCAATCACCCTCTCTTACATATGAACCAAGTTCCTATAAATAACGTATCTTTCCATCAGCACCTCGGAGATTTTTTCTCCTCAAACGGTAGTTGGTCAGATCATGTCAATTACACCATCTGTAAAACGTCACCTAAACTTAACCTCATGTGAACCTTAAAATTCCAGCTTGATAGAAATACTTTACAACCAATATATTTTTCATTTATAAGACCTCTACTTGAGTATGGAGATATAGTGTGGGGGGAACATACCGAATGAGTTGGGAAAGAAACTTGAAAACCTCAATGAATCAGCTTGGGTCAGTTTATTCCATCGGAGACAAAATCATAAAATTATCCAGTTCCATAAAATGTTCATCAATATACACCTGAATATTTATATAGCCTTATCCCAAGTACTGTATCGGAAGGGCATGGATGTGATACCAGAAACTCCGACCATACCTTTATTACTCCAATATTGAGCAAAACTTCCTTTTATAAGCAGTCATTTCTACCTTCTGTTATAGACCAATGGAATAGTCTTCCACAAAATGTACGATCAAATCCGTCTACTTCTGCTTTAAAAGCTTATCTTGACAAGCAACATACTAAGAAACGCCTATCTATTACAACGTTGGTACCCGCAAGGGCCAAATATATCACGCACAACTAGGAATGGAGTGTATAGCTCCTTAAATGGTCATTTATTTGCAAAAAATATTGCTCCATCTCCATTATGCATGTGTGGTGAAGTCGAAGGCAATAAACATTTTTAATTGGAATGTAACAGGTACGATCAAATAAGACGCTACCTTTTGCCCATAATATTACTTTGGAGTTATTATTATTTGGAGATGATTCGTTTACATTGGCTGAAAATGATTTAATATTTCTAGCTGTACAGAAATCTATACTTAAAATTGGCAGATTTTCTATAACTGAACAATATGACATGTAAACATATACAATATATATCTTACCCCAACCACCTTACCCTAAGGAAGTTTAAACTATTGTTATTTCCATTAATCATTGGTATATATATATGCATGTGATGTGTATATGAATGGTGTTATCACGTACTGAATACTCTATTTCCCCTATTGGGCCCCGCTCCTATGCCGCCAGAAGGCCCACACCCTCCGTTTATACAAACTTGAGTCTCCTTTGTCCAAAGATGCTCTAGGACAAATTTGGTCAAAATCCTTCAATTGGTTGAGGAGAAGATTTTTAAAGATTTACCTATTTTCCCCTATTTGGCCCCGTCCCTCTGCCCCCAGGGGGACCATACCCTCCGTTCATACAAAACTGAGAACCCTTTGGCCAATGATGCTCCAGACCAAATTTGGTCAAAATCCCTTCATCGGTACAAAAGGAGAAGGATATTTGATGTTTTCCTCTATTTCCCCTAATGGGCCCCACCCATCTGCCCTTAGAAGGAGGCCCACACACCTCAGTTTATACAAAATTGATTCTTTTGTCCCTAATCATGCTTCAGACTGCATTTGGTTAAAATCCCTTCACTTGTATAGCAGGAGAAAAAAAATCCTCTATTTCCCCTATTGGGCCCCGCCCCTCCGCCCCCAGAGGGGCCACACCCTCCGTTTATACAAACTTGAGTCTTCTTTGTCCAAAGATGCTCTAGGACAAATTTGGTCAAAATCCTTCAATTGGTTGAGAAGAAGAACATTTTTAAAGATTTACCTTTTTTCCCCTTATTTAGCCCCGCCCCTCTGCCCCGAGGGGGGGCTATACCGTCCGTTTATACAAAACTGAGAACCCTTTGGCCAATGATGCTCCTGACCAAGCTTCAGACTGCATTTGGTTTAAATCCCTTCACTTGTATAGTAGGAGAGAAAAAATCCTCTACTTCCCCTATTTGGCCCCGCCCCTCTGCCCCCAAAGAGGCCACACCCTCCGTTTATACAAACTTGAGTCTCCTTTGTCCAAAGATGCTCTAGGACAAATTTGGTCAAAATCCTTCTATTGGTTGAGAAGAAGATTTTTAAAGATTTACCTATTTTCCCCCTATTTGGCCCCGCCCCTCTGCCCCCAGGGGGGTTATATCCTCCGTTTATACAAAACTGAGAACCCTTTGGCCAATGATGCTCCTGACCAAATTTGGTCAAAATCCTCCGAGCCATTCAGGACAAGTAGCATTTTAAAGGAAAAAGTTGACGGATGCCGGACGACGGACGCTGCACCATGGGATAAGCTCACTTGGCCCTTCGGGCCAGGTGAGCTAAAAAACACAAGACAGGAATCTAATTTTCTTATATACGTTTTATAATTTCATATATCATGGTATATCACATGTTAAACAAGTTGCTATGAAATTAATTCACACCTAGATTCCTGTATAAAAATAGTGAATTTAGAGCAACTGAATTTATCTTACATTCAAGTTTGCAATAATAACAACATATTCAGTGAAACTATACATAAAAAAGTTTATCATAAGGTCACCCATCACTGTTAGTCACTCATACTAATATTGGTTTTCAAAGAGAAGAGTTACACGCTAAGGGAAGAGGGCATGGTATAAATTGTCTTCATGGTGATTTTAAGAAAACTTCAATTCTTTTAAAGACTGATGAAAAGCAAAATTTAAATTACAAAAAAGGCGAAAAACAAAATGACGAAAGGATAATGATTTCACCTCGAAGACAACTTACATATTGGCCAACATTATGAATTTTGAAAACAAAGGGCAGTAACTCTTGTCTGAGAAGACCAGTGTTATGTATATAAATACACGGGGAATCCTCGATACCTGATATGCAGTATGCTCTGTATTGAGTTGTAGTGCAGAAAATGTCATACAGAAAAAAGTCTCCACTCCTCAGCACACTAAACCTACAACAACATTATCCACAGCGTGGATTCTAAAACACTCTTCCTCTCATCACCACTTCTTCCCGAGATTTAACAGAAAACAAGCGCTGGACACACTCTGTACAGTCATTAACATACATATTTATATAATTACATAATGTATTGTACATATTGTACATCTCATATATCCATATATATTATATGGAAAACATGAAATTGCATAAAACCCCTGCTGTATTCTGAACACTTCTTCAAACTTACTTCATTACATCTTGAACAAGGCAATACAGTTTCTGGGTGAAAAAATAGAACTTAGTAGTAATTAAATATAAATTTAATCGTAAAATATTTTTTTTCAACATTCCTGGTACCGTGGTATGTGAACCTGTGTCATAATCATGTACCAGAGTTACTGCAATCCACTGCATTTTGGTGAATACTTATTTTCCTGATCATTCTAACACTGACTTATTTGAAAATATTTGAACGGGACCATCAACAGATATGAATATGCTCAGATTAATTTAATGGGTCTGAAGAAATTATTGCGACATGTTTGAATATTTGGTATCATTTTTTCTTCTAGCAATTTCACAAAGAAATACACATTTCATGTAACACAACAGATCAACAGTAACTCAGACGTTATTCCTTCTTTGCGTATTGCAGAGTTATCTTCTCTTGTGAGTAGGTAATGATTGTTATGTCATTGGTTTGTGAGAGAAACGTCATCAATTTTTGAGAAAATGACGTAAATTTCTCACACAAACCAATGACGTAACAATCAATACCTGCTCACAAGAGAAGATAACTCTTCAATACGCAAAGATGCTATAGAATGCCAGATCATCTGTTGATAAATAATTACTGGGTTATCTTTGACAAAACATATCAAGTCTTTTTAGCTTCTCAAATTTTACAAATTGATATTTCAGGGTTTTATACAAAACAAAGCATCTATGTCAGAATTAACCAAATGTAAAACTCACAGATGGGGTAAAATAAATTGCATTAAATATTGCTGGGGTTTTTTTCCGCTGACTTATCAGTATTAATACTAACGCATGCTGTATTGTCATGATTTAAAGAAGTTTAGGAAAACCGTATCAATATTTTATGTTTGTATGTTATCAAGCTTTGGTGCTTTTGGTTTCTCAGCTTCTGAATAATTCATTAAATATTTCCATATTTACAGCCTGACTAAATAAGTGTGAAATAAAGTTTAATTGGAAAAGAAATCCTATATGAAAACAAAGTCTCTGAAAAAAGCAACAATATTTTTGCCAGCTTTGGCATTTGCAGGAAGGGTAGATTATAATTTTCTGTACAACTCAGTTTTTATCAATAGACAATTAGAGAGATTAAAGCATTCCTGTTGACCTCTTATTTCTCAAACTTTCTTCTACTTTCTTGGAATTTTTACACACTCCCACTTTCAACGCACTCCATCTTGTAGTTTCTCTTCCTCCATATTTCTCACATTTTCTCTCCATCTTGATTTTTTACTTCCTATCACACTTTCTCTCTATACTATCTTACGTTTTCCATTCTTTCTGTTTAAATTTTAAAATGCCCACATTTTCATTCCTCCTAACTTCCTCACTATTTCTCTGTATTTATATTAAACTTTCTTTCCATCTCTATATCACACTTTCCCTCAAAATCTCTGATTTTTCTCAACCTCTACTTCCATCTCTCTCTATGCGCTGCTGCATGTTCTTTCTCATAAACCACATATTATGTTGCTGTACATTCTCTCAAGGTTGTGCATTTTGGGACAAAGGAATGCCAACCTATACCTTATACATACCCTGAAACATATAAAGTGTTGACATAGGTCCTAGTATCGGGACATTTAGGCGGGAAAACAAGCCCCTTGGGTCTAGCCAGTGAGAGAGGAATCAAATATTTCTAAAGTGATTATTGCTAGCAAAAGAGAAAAGTCTGCGTCGCTAACAGTGACCTCCTCCCCAGCAGGTCTGTTTGCTAGGTAGAAAAGATTTCGCTTGGGAGACTAAGAGGCCATTGCTTCTTAACCCATTCACCCCTGAAGACACATTTGAACCCTTCCAATTCAAAGGTTGGAATAGTTCATTATGAAATTTCAGGGGTGAATGAGTTAAAACAAAGCCGGTTAGAGAGAAGGTGCGTCTGCCACTTGAGAGATTTACTAGCTTTGGTAACAGGGCAGTGTAAAATGGACAAGACTATATAAGATGTCCGAAGCATCAATCAAGAGGGGTTACAAGTACATTGTGATATTATGGGTTATACTCTTCCCTGCATTTTTTAGACTGTACAAGTGCTGAAAGACCATTAAACTAACGCCCATATGGAATGATTGTATGAGATTTGCTATGTACATGGTATTTAGGATTATATACATCAGTTGCTTTTGCGAATTCATTCATTTCTCACTTACACAACAAATACTGCCGAATGCCGACAGATTCTTAACATGTAATGTACAAAACATGGATTCTCGTGATTAAACAAATAACAGCAGTTCAAAGAATAAGTATTAACCTCAATCATATGAAAGAGACAGCATGCATGTCAAAGGTCAGGAGAATAAGTCTAAGGTCAGGAGAATAAATCAAAGGTCAGGAGAATAAATCAAAGGTCAGGAGAACAATTTGAGCGTCAATCCTAAGTCAAAGAGACAGATACTGAAGTAAGGAGTAAACGTAATGCTTCCGAGGCCAAAAGAAGTTAAGTAGAACGATTCTAGGTAAGGAGAATGTTTTTAGGTAAGGAGAATGTTTTTAAGGTCTGAGGGTTATTACAATATTTCCACAGTTAGGAGAAGATGTTGAATGATCTTGAGGTCAGAAGACATGTTTCTATAATTAGAAGGAAATGTTTAATACTAAGTACTTTCATCCCTGAAATTTCATAATGAACTATTCCGATCTTTTAATTGGAAGGTTCAAATGTGTCTTCAGGGGTGAATGAGTTAAGTACTTTGTAATACTTCTAGTCTCAGAGGAGTGCATCAAAATTATAGACAAATATCATATGAAACTTAATTAAAGAAAGTCAGAACTCATCAAGTTTCTAATAATTTCTACAATTACTTTTCAGTTGTAATGAATAAATCATAAAATGACCTGTACAATAAATTCTGACAACAAATTTCAATATATGCAAACCGGTAAACATTCTGTAAATTATGACAAAAATTGATAACTAATATTTTCCGAAGTGTCTTGATTTTGAAGCCTGTATTATTTCTCTCACCCCATCCCCACTCAGGAAACAGTTATGGTAACCTCATGATCCCACTCATTCTCATATAACTGCTGCAACAATCTCTTTCACACTCATTCTCATAAAACTGCCATGATACTTTCGGCAAAACAAAACCTTGTGCGAAGTAAAATACTTTTAATTCTGATTACACTATGAACATTAGGCTAGAGACAGGGAATGTGATAAATGATACAAAGATTATATATATTTATATATAAATGTGAGTCTGTTGTTGTTTACTTTCTCATTGGAAAGTATTCATACTCAACCTATGGTTCAGATTAACAAAAAGGGTACAAAAAATCTGTATAGTCTGCTTCAGAAAAATATCCTTATGTAGCACTTACTGTTCATTCTGTTGGAATAATAGAACATATTTCGTACCACAAGTTTAGCCAAAATCTGAAACAGACTTTTCTTAGATTCATTTGTAAATCTGAAACAGACTATACTATACTTAGATTCAGTTATTAATCTGAAACAGACTATACTTAGATTAAGTCGTAAATCTGAAACAGACTATACTATACTGAGATTCAGTTATTAATCTGAAACAGACTATTCTTAGATTCAGTCTTAAATCTGAAACAGACTATAACAGAATCTATAAACCATAGCTTTACAGTAAGCATTCTTGATTCATGATGAAAATAAATACATGTTAAATATTGTACATCTATTCCTATAATGAATAAAGGGTCGCATTACTGGTGACCAAACAAAATCTTTGAAACTCAGAAAAGGAAATATACAGATACATACATAAATGTTCTAAAAAAACCTAATAAGTCTCTCAGACGAGAAAAGTCAGAATTCAAAAATATTTACTGTAAGATCATTCATGAAAGTGTACATCTATTAGACTATTACCCCTTTAATTAAAAATGACCTGAACAATTTCAGTCAAACCTTCACAATTTTAATTCTGTTTTGGAGTTTTTACCTTTTTTCCTATTAGGAATTACATTCACCTGGAAAAACAAACGTTCATCGTAGACACATTATGTATGACAAACATATATTTGTTTATATTTGGCCTGATAGAATGTTAACAAAAGACTTATGTGTTATACATATTTAATGAAGACAACTTTCCTTTTATGGTTAAGTACACAGTGATCAACCTAAAAATGGCCCCATCCATTATCAGTGATTATATAAACGTGAATTTTGGGCCTTTGTAAACCCCCCTTCTCTTGAGATAATTTCTGCTGTGTTTTCTCAAAATCAATGCAAAAATTTCTTCTTTTTCCCAAAATCATGCTTTTTGTGCGTGATATTTTCCGAAAGTCACAAGGCACAGGCCCTTGTGGAAAAGAGGTAGATAAATCTCAGATTATTAGCACTTCTATCCTTTTTCTCTCTAAGATCAGCATCCCCCCGATCATAATGCACCAATTTTCTGGAAATAATTTTCCCTTATGCCTTTTTCTTTATGAGAATGTTTTGAAGTCTGCAATTGTTCTGATAATTATCCCAAACTGACCAGTGCTGAGGGAGCATATCCCCAAACTGACCAGTGCTGAGGGAGCATATCCCCAAACTGACCAGTGCTGAGGGAGCATATTAAGTCAAATACGGTACTAATTACACATGTACCACCATAATAGTTTCCTTGAGACAAGGTCATGTTCACAAATAATCAGAAAAGCATGCAGACATCGTCTCTCGATTTATCCCCCATTTTTGAGAAAAAAACATTAAAAGAGCGAAAATCAGCGGGGGAAAAAAAGAAGCAATTTCATTGTAGCCAGATTTTAAACCAAATGTTTCAACCGTTCATTCATTCCAAGAACTTCACTTGAAGAGATTTAATCTTAGCCTCAAGAAAAACATTCAACATTAAGCATTGACATAATGCAAAAAATCTGAAAACTGGAAAATTCATTTAAATATACAGCAACCGATATGAGGAGCTGGCTGCCATTGATTGGCTAACTACGTGTGAGACACAGGTAAAAGCTGAACTGATTGGTCGGGGCACAGTACTGTTCCATAGTCGTTTTTTCTACCACATCAGTTTTACATAATGAATGTTATAAAACTGTGATGCACTACATATCCATTAGTAGGTCTCTATAAAAGCACCCGGTCGTCTTTGCTGGGATCTCCGTTCTCCACTCACCCACACATCTACAGAAAGTATCACATAGTAATTTTTGCACTTTGCTTGTCTGTCAATGGCAAATAAACCAACAACACATTTTTTTTTGGTAAAAAATTGTCCCATTCAAATGAGAAATGTCACTATGTTATCATGTTCAACGATAAGTCACATGACCCGTTACTTGCCTTGTGGCAGACATGCCATAAGTCATAGGACCTATTGACCACCGCACGGCAGATGTACGATAGATCACATGACCTGTTGCATGCTGCACAGCAGACGCCCTGGGAATGGTGTATGTATAATCTGTTATGGCCGACCAAGCGTTGTTGTACTCCATTGGGAACCATGCACAAGTTTGCAAAGATAGTTCGAGAAAAGCACTTCACTGGCTCGGACAGCCTGCAACATAACAAAATCAGAGTCTAACAGCTCAGACGGCCTGTAACATAACAATATCAGAGTCTAACAGCTCAGACGGCCTGCAATATAACAATATCAGAGTGTGACAGTGACTAGTCTTCGGCATTCATACTGCACCAGTCATAAATAGAAGATTCAATTTTTATTGAACGTGATTTTCATGAGATTTGTTAATATTTTCATTAAGTGCACATAGCAAACACAGTAATAAGGTATGTCAAGTAAAATTTGGTAGAATCCTGCTTGGCAGATCTTCAACATGCTGCCCCATAAGTAACTACAACGAAAAAGGACATATCTGGAATTGGACCCTCAAAACCAAAATTTGATCTTAATTTTTTTCCATTTTCCTTTAAATTTTGAGAGAATAGTCCCTCTTTTTTTATCGATTGATTTTTTTTCTGAAAATGGCGTTCCGAAAATGGCGTACTGCTCTAAGCTCCGAAAATTTGATAGCAGTAGTGTGTGGTCCCTTAGGTCCCCTTAACTCATTCACCCCTGAAATTTCATAATGAACTATTCCAACCTTTGAATTGAAAGGGTTCAAATGTGTCTTCAGGGGTCAATGAGTTAACCTCTACATTTAAATCATTACACGAGCAGCAAGCGGAATCACTCTCAGCCACATGGTGTTTATAATGGAGCACATCAACACAGGTACAGGCTAAGGAAATCTAATTGACAAATGAATTTTGAATTTGACAAGATCACCATGCAACTTACAGTGCATAAATACACATGTTATTCTTATTACTGTAAATCTAATTATTCATTTAAAATCAAATTTCTTAGCCAGTGTTTCGTTACATAAAAATCACGTTCTATCTCATGTTCAATGTTCAACATTCGTGAGAAGAAGTCCTGATGTTTCAAATTTTTCCCGATGGTCCTGCAAAGTTTGAAACATCAAAGTTTGACTGTAGGTATGTAAGATGTGAAACAATATGTGAAGATGATTGATTCCTTACCTATCTCTTGACCTTATCAACTGCTCTCCGGATATCTTGCTCGGACATGTGTGACATAGCTAGCCTCCCCATAAGTCCAGCCACTAAATCGTCTGTGATGCCAGGACAGGATTTCTCGGCCAGCTCAAAGGCATTCCTGAGTTCATCCACTGCCTCTGTTCTTTGAATAGGCCGACCATTTCGACGGTATTCCTCTTTGTAGTCTTCCTTTAGCTGAACAATACCAGAATATTGGAACTTCAGTAATGGAATGGTGGAAGGATAAGCTACACAAGAATAGAACTTCAGTAATGGAATGGTGGAAGGATAAGCTACACAAGAATAGAACTTCAGTAATGGAATGGTGGAAGGATAAGCTACACAAGAATAGAACTTCAGTAATGGAATGGTGGAAGGATAAGCTACACAAGAATAGAACTTCAGTAATGGAATGGTGGAAGGATAAGCTACACAAGAATAGAACTTCAGTAATGGAATGGTGGAAGGATAAGCTACACAAGAATAGAACTTCAGTAATGGAATGGTGGAAGGATAAGCTACACAAGAATAGAACTTCAGTAATGGAATGGTGGAAGGATAAGCTACACAAGAATAGAACTTCAGTAATGGAATGGTGGAAGGATAAGCTACACAAGAATAGAACTTCAGTAATGGAATGGTGGAAGGATAAGCTACACAAGAATAGAACTTCAGAACTCTTCAGTAACGGAGGAGATTAAAAACACTTTACACAGAAGTGTGAAACTCTTTATTTAAGAGGCATGTAACAAAATATCAAGCAAGGAAACAATTCCATAAGAAGTTTTCAGTGATAAATGTAACATACATAGACAAAACAGTGGAACTCTTTAAATAATAGAGGAACATAACTAAAATCTTCGGCTGGGTCGGCCGTGACAGATTTCATATCGGGTGAGAAGTTAAAACATTTGGTTAAGGTCGACATTTGTTCCACATTCAGTTAAAATTTGTATGGTGTAACCTGAAAGGAAGTCAAACATAATTCGGCCAACTGGATGCCTCGATGGCCATATTCGATTTCAAATCGACTCTAAAAGTGAATCTTGGTAAGTTGAAAAAAAGAAAAGTTAACTTTAGTCTTTGATAAATTTCATAAAATAGACCATGGATCATAGTGTATGTGGGTCAGAAGTGTAGATATAAAGAGGTTTCAATGTAAATTAGGTAGATTGACCCCGATATGCAAGTTGGACAAAATTTCAGCATACAAACCTTTGAAAGTAACGGAACAACTGTTGAAGTGAGACTGGGTGACAGACGAGGGATATCGGGCATCGACACTGGCCTGGGAGGCTGAGGGGCCTGAGGCCTCTGTAACAAAGCGACACAACTCTAATTATTATCTGTACACATCACGTCTGTGCTGTAGCCCTGTCAAGCTGTGATCTTGAATCTATAACTTGATTACCATTTGTTAAAACAATACAAGACTCTTTCATATACAATGCGTTTAAATTTAGTTACATAGTTCATGTTTTCCAAACCAATGCTAACTGTTCATTTTAATGTGTTGTAATGAAACATTATATTTGGCAATATGTTTAAAGACAGCTTGAATGTTTCAGTCATAACTATATTTGAGATTTTCTTTTTCATAGAATACATCAGACATGACTTTGGATAAAGAGATATATAAAGTATAATTGGACAAAACTAAATTATCCTATATGCCTCTCATGCAACATGCAGCTATATTTTACGGACAGATTTACATAATATGATATATGGTCAAGATCGCTAATCTTTTCATCTTCTTTCATCGCTGGCTGAAGTATGAAGTACATCAAAATTAATTATCAAAAATCATGTCAAAATCCTCCCACCATCTAAACTGTTAGTGAAACTGTGCTGGAATTATGTGACAGAGAAAATATCCCTCAAGACTTGAAAATTAGAAAAGTGAAAAATTTATAAACAAGAACACGATTAGCCCAGAAAAAAATTCAGTGGAAAAAATCCTGAAACAAAAGAAAAAGAACACTACTCAATTCCTTTTTTTCCCATGCAATACAAGTTTGGTTAAAAAAGAAATTCATCAAGGCTCACTTGCTTTGAATAATATATGACAATAATGTATAACAAGAGGTTCATGGGCCTGAATAGCTCACTTGGATGTTATATATCTCTTACCCTTGACAGGCGTATCCACTTTTGCCAGTGTGAGATATCCTTGTCTCATCCAAGGGTTGAGACAGAGGGATTTCCCCAGTCAAAACAATTCTACGACGTCATGTCAAAAATACAATGACGTCACGTCAACAGTACAATGACGTCATGTCAACAATACAATGACGTCACGTCAACAATGTATTAATGTCATGCCAACAATAGATTGCTGATATGCCTCTCGTGCAACAATGCAGCTATATTTTACGGACAGATTTATATAATAGGACACATAGTCAAGATCACTAATCTTTTCATCCTCTTTCATTGCTGGCTGAAGTATGAAGTACATCAAAATTAATTATCAAAAAACATGTAAAAATCCTCTCACCATACACCCAGTATCTACTATGTTATTGAAACTGTGCTGGAATTATGTGACAGAGAAAACATCCCTCTCAACAATACGATGACGTTACGTCAACAATGCATTAATGTTGTGCCAACAATAGCTTGTGCCTGTAACGTTAACATTGTGTTATGTATATGACAGGGTCAACTAGGTAAGAGAAAAAAAACCATTCACCCCCTTGAGGTGAGATGGGGGGAAACCTCGTGTTCAGCAACTTAAGAATCTCCCCTCGGGTTGAGATTCCCCTATCTCACTCCTAAGGGGTAGAAAGATTGATTAATCTCTAATATCATCATTGTTAATTAAAGATCTCTCAATACAAAGCAAGTTCCTTAATTCCATACACCCTTCCTTTATATAAAATTAAAGAAATGGACGACAGGAAGGTGCACCACGGTTGGAAGAGCGCATGTGGCCCTTGTGCCAGGTGAGCTAATAAACTGTTGATGTCATTAACAGAAAACACTAAAAATATTCAGTAAAGAATGAAAAAAGACTCAACCACATGCTAAGATGAAAACTCTAAGAATCTTCATAAATCTGTAAAAAAAAACCACACAATTCAATGAAATACCCTACATTTCCAAACCTTAGCTTATGAATCATTTGAGAGTGCATTAACCATTACAAGGAAATAATTACGTTATGACTTAATTGAAGTATTAATTATATGAACTACCATTAATAAAGTCATTCTTCATGAATATTTTTCATTTACTGCCATGTTTAGTGTTCTCACTCTCTACTTATTAGTAAGACGTGTGAAAACGTTTACATTGTACTTGCTGCAACATATATATCAGTGCTTTATATTGTGGCAGCGTGTCTATGAATCTATTTTTTGTGTGCATGAAAAGTAAAATAACCAACCATTTTCGAATTTCGAATAACAATGAAGCAATTTGCCAGTTTACCCGGGTATATTATTTTATTGATGTAATCTTTAAAATCCTGATCTTCAAACAAAAATTGTGATATTGAAATGACATAGGTAACCATAACCCATGAAAACAGGAAGAAATCAGATTTTGTAAAACAGATTTGCAAAACACACAAATGCTCGCTACCACTTTTATCCTTAAACGGATCCGGAACTGAACGTAAAATTAACCCAGTCACAGTGACCTACATTTGATATATTGGTGGACTATCTGATTTAACTCGTTTGTTACATGGCTTCATACTACGCCTGATTAATTGGTGCAATACTCTTCAAAAAGGATCACCTATGAAATTTGACAACAGTTGAACTTCTAGTACTTTACTTATTAGAGATTATGAGCTGAATGCTGAAGTCTAACAAAGACGTGATACAAACAGGCCAGTAGATGGGGACACAAAATATAACTTTAACTTGAAAGTTAGCCAAGAAATTCCATCAGCACTTCCTCTGCAATATGGGGTTCATTATTTTTTCCAAAGCACTTTTCTGGATATTTGTTGCAGATATTGAGTTAAATTCATGTTGATACATCAATGTAACTACAATCAAAATTTTCGCACTCTATGCATATAAAGAAGCAGTATAAGAATGCACTCTTCTCAGTACAGCATAGCCAGGTTATTTATATAAAACATACTATTGCTACTTATTGTTAATGGCAACGTACTAATTACAAGTTCAGTAAAAACCCTTATCTGGAGTTTTCTGATAAATGCAGATACACATGCTTAAAATACGTATGCACAAATACCTGTGAATACAAATGTCAGAAAATCTTATATAAATATCCAAGCAGCTTCTCAAATCATTCAAGAGATTGTTTCTGAGGCATGCGCTACATAACAATCAATCCTGAAATCAATCTTAAACTCATTCACCCCTACATATTTAAACTGGACTTGCCCAGTCCCTGATTTGGTAAGGTTCAAATGTGATTTGAGGGGGTGATAGGATCAATATATAAAATCGATTTTTTATTTCTAAAATTCTTTGTTTCAGAGTAATGAGCTTAAATAGATCAAGGCAAGAACTTGCAAAATCCACAAAGCAAATAAACTCTCAAGATCTACAGTTGGATATAGCTCTGACCATTATTATCAGGAATTTGCAAAAAATAATTTCCAAACTCATCTATTCATTTAACTCATTCATCCCTTAGGACACATTTGAGCTCTTCCAATTCAACGGTTGGAATAGTTCATTATGATATTTCGGGGGGTGAACGAGTTAAATCTGAGCACATAAAATGTTGAATCCAGCATTTAACAGGTTGAAATTCAGAATCAACACAGCCTTTTTTTAGATGTTGTAAACAATGCTTGAAGCACCAGAGTTAATTGGACAGGAATATCTGCATGCTGAAGAAGAAGAAGAAGAGGATCAACCATTAGTATAATATATGTATATTAGGCATGTCGAGTAGGAACGATGCTGGAAGAAGCTTTCAACATGCAGCAGCATGCAGAATCTCAAATGGCAGGCCCCCGCTGATGGACAGAAACCAATGTAACAGATGTTTTGATTGGTCAATTAGAAAATGTCAAGACATAAGTTTCAGTCTGATTGGTTAATTTAAAATAAGAAAATTAGAAATAAGCATATATATGTTAAGATTAAGCTTTCATTGTTAATCCAAACTAGCAATGCAAGTACAAGTGGAATCAGAATATGTCAGAATGCAAAATTTTATTAATTATATTCAGATTTTTTTAATAGAAGGAATGTACAATTAAGACAAAAACAAACCAACAAATAATTTTAACAACTGATAATCCTGTTAGAAATTGTCAAGACATGAGATTTATTCTTGTTACGTGCAGAAGGAAATAAAGTTTGGTCGTAGACATAGCTCTATAGAGCTTATGTTTATTGTTTGGTCGTAGACATAGCTCTACAGAGCTTATGTTTATTGTTTGGTCGTAGACATAGCTCTATAGAGCTTATGTTTATTGTTTGGTCGTAGACATAGCTCTACAGAGCTTATGTTTATTGTTTAACATATACGACTGTAAATAAATCTACGGGTATTGTTGGGACGTTTAAAACATTTAATTTCAGGTATAATTGACATCCACTAGTTGTAAATGAAATGTGTTAAAATACTATCTGATTTTTGATTCTGTACACCCTAGTTTTCCTTTTCACTAGTCGCCTCACTTGATCTATTCTGACATACCATTGATCTTGTACTGCTGTTATTTCTAATAATGGATTAGTTTTCACAATGGTGAAACAATATCAGCTTTTAAAACAAAATGTTTCAATCAATTCCTGTAAGGTTTATACTTTTTTTCATTTTCACAGTTGAAAAATTCAAAGGAATTTACAGCAAATCAAAAAGAATTTGGAATTATGATATTAAATCACGTCATTTTTTAAATATCATTTTTCATTAAAATTTTGATATAAGAAAGAAAAAGAATATCATTAAGATATTTTGGCCAAAACTTGACTGGCTTGTACATATATTATGCAACATCTCAAGTCTTCGGATTTCCTCAAGTCTGAAGTATCTTTGAAATGATTTTTACAAGTAGGACCAGCCAATCAAAACATTGTGTATGGTGTTAGGTTCTGACATTTGTCCTTGACTGACTGAAATGCTAAGTTCAGGGCCAGGATTATTTATAAACCATTTCCCGTATGCTGGATCAGGGCCTGCCAAGATGAACCCCCTGAGCAGGGGAGGTAACTCACATAATATCCACCGTATGGTCCATGTGCCATATCCTTGGCTTGAGCGAACCGGTCCAAGTGTTGGTCTGACTGATGATTATTGCTAGTAGGCATATCATACTGGGATTTGGGTCGTGATAATTGCTACAAAGTTGGTTACAAAAAATAATAAAACACATCAATGGTTTGCCATTTCAAAGCATAATTCGTTTTCTGGAAAGAGAAAAATGGGTAGGAATTGGTAAGTATATGGGTGATACTGATAAAAAGTGGGTTTCAAACCAAACTCATCACAGCCAAAATCCTATATAATCAAGTGAAAATAGCATTTAAAATTCTTAACTCATCCACCCCTGAAATTTCATAATGAAGTATTCCAACCTTTGAGCTGGAAGAGTTCAAATGTGTCTTCAGGGGTGAAAGATTCAATTTGTACTGTAAGTACTGTATTAATTTTCATAAAAGCCTTGTACACCCATCCCTCCCCCATCCCCCAAAAAAGGCTTTTCAAAAAATAAATACACTGTCAACCTTAAAGCAAACTTTACACTGTAACTCAAGATGTTTTCTTCACAGCTGGTAGAAAACGGTTATTGAGAAGTTGAAAGCAAAAAAGACACAATTTCAAAGCACAAAATACTGGGTTTTGTTGTCAACAAATTATTTCTTCAGATAAATGGTCACACCAAGAAGCGTAAAAAAACAAGGCTTGTAAATATAGTAAGGTATTAAAAGGGTTAAAACACATCATAATGAATTATGGATTTAAAAAAAAAAAGTTAGATTTTTTTTGTATGCATACAATAACACTAGCATATGATTGGATATGAAAAATCAAAATATGAATTCTTCCATTTTCTTTTGTATTTTAGCATATGGAATTTCAAATTGAAATATTACTAAAATTAGTCCACAAAAATGGTCTCTGCACCCCTGTACAATAAAATGTCCATTGATTTGGAAGTGATGCACAACGTAGGAAAACCCAGAAACTTTGTGGTTACAATTATATTCCAGTACCAATAATTAAATTCCTGACTAGAGTGCAGAGACAAAGACCTCCTACAAGCAAACATGTTGTGTTTTCCAGCACAATGTTTTTCTAAAATGATAAATTAAGCATTTCCATGAACAACAAGCAGACTACAGATTTCAATTGCAGATAATCTACAATGCAGATAACTCTGTTGGCGAGAATTGATGCTTGGCAGAACACGGTTGTACTTTGGATACAGAAAGCTTCTGATGTGCTAACATTATAACACGTGGAATGATGACCTTGTACAAGATCATACAAACAGTCAGACACGAAGCACAGAAATTATTGCTCATTGGTTGAAGAACGGCCAGGTACGAAGCATTAAGAAGAAACTATTGCTCATTGGGTGAAGATTTCTTGTTATTTTACAAAGACACATGCTTAGTGGATGGGGCACTTGGTGGTAGGGGGATTCTATTAACTGGATGAGGTACCTACAGGGAATCCTTACTTATTGGATGAGGCACTTTCAGGGGAAGTCTTACAAACTCATTCACCCTAGAAGACACATTTGAACTCTTCCAATTGAAATGTTGGAATAGTTTATTATCAAATTTCAGGGGTGAGGCAACTACAGGAATCCTTATGAAGCTAACTGGTAATGAGAATCTTAGATATTGGATCAGAAAGCCTCATTGGGGAATTCTTCATCACTGGGTGAGGCATTCCGATGAAGATTTTACTACATGAGGCACTTAGAGGGAAATTCTTAATTATTACATAATGCATTTAGAGGGGGAAGCTTTCCTCACTGTATGAGGCACTCAGAGGGAATTTTTTATTTAACGTACAAGGAAATTCCCTGGAGAACATTTTTACTTGTTAGATGAGGCGACAACACCAAAATTCTACCTTCTCGATGAGGCAACTACAGGGGAATTAGCGTTTAATAGAGGCACCTAGATGGAACACAAATCACTGAACAAATTTCAATTGGCCATGTATTGAGAGAATATATCCTTAATCACAGGACAACAAACCCACAGGGAACACATATTCACCAGATGAGGTACCTAGAGGGGAATCGTAAATCTTAAAACATATGATAAGAATATTATTGGAAAATTCTTAATTAATTAAAGAATACACGACAAAAGATAATCATGCATGTTACGTGACGAGGCGCATGGTAAGACACTTACTCGTTGTTGTTCGCGATGTTGTTGTTGCTGGTCACGGTACTGATGGTGGTTGTTTGGGGCGTGGCCGGGAGACGAGGCGACGTTTGAGGAGGAGGGATGCTGGGCATAGTAGTTAGGTTTGGAGGGGGACACTAATGGAGGCGTGATATCAGAGCTACTACGCAGGTGCACTACCCCCGTCTGAAATGGCAAGCAGAAAACAACACTCGCTAAACATGTACACTACAGTCTATATCTATACAAGCAGCACACAGCTTCAAATCACCAAGCATGCTTCACTCAGTTTATAGGAAGACTTTTAAATTATTTGTTCCATTAACCCTTTCACCACTGTAGACCATAATGGACTCCTCCATATCAATACATGGTAGAGTCTACTAAAGTTACATAGGGGTGAAAGGGTTAACGATGAAAAATGTTGAATTAAACTTAATATTAAATTGTGTACATATAAATATAAAGGGGGCAAAAAACATTCCTATAATTTTCCAAACATTTCCATCTTCAAATTGTGATGATATTTAAACTCTTTTTCTCTGCAAGATTACTCAACTGATATTCCACAACTTCATTAATTTTTTTTTATCCTGTAACAGTCTGTCTTGATCGACTTATGTTCAAAGTTTTACTAATTAAGATAATAGATATTTCCAGGAAACAATTTGCACAAGAATATTTTTTCTGGTGACATGAGGTTCCATTGTGACTCAAAGACTTCCAACATGATAAATGCATACACATACAGCAAGTGTACAAAACCTCTCGGTCAAAACAGCGTACAGGGTACTTCAATATTCCATGAAGTATTGCCCACCCCTCCCCAATCCTAAAACAATAACACATATATCCTGGGTCTGCGTCAAAGCCATACAATACAAAATATCCATTGAAGCAAAGCAATAGAAAAGATTCCATATAATGTTTATCACATTTATTTATGATTTAAGCAATCTTAATTTTTTTTTTTTTTTTTAAATCTTGGGATATAAAAGCTATAAAACAAGCAATCATTATGGCTACCCGCTAACACCTTGGTCAAAAACTTATACTGTACATATATACAAACATTCAATTGAATTGAGATATATAGGTATATAAATACATCAACAAGTGCAGTTTGTGAGTAAAAGCTTACATGAATGCTTACCTAACTGGGGAGATCTTTCTAAACACCACTTACTTATTATTTGAGCGGAGGATGAAATAACTCGGGTTGCAGTATTATTAACAAGACTTAGACTTTTTTCTCCACAAATTCATAGCCTTACTTATATGTAGATCCAGAACGAAAACTCAGTTTGAGGATACTTCATTCTAGTGTCAAATTTTGTATGTGACCATAGGAAAGTTTGATCAATTTCATATTATTACATACTGTAAAGTTGTTAAATTTTGCAGGGTTAAAATTTCACGTTTTTGTGTCCAGAACTTATTCGCGGGGGTTTAATTTCACAAATCACAATTTCTGTAAGTCTGTTTCGGAACACTTCGCAAAGAGTTCAGAGTGTTTGTTACTATTTGCAACAAGCAGTAACATAACTTAAACATGGTGTGTATGTTTGATGCTTATAAAACACATCAAGATGAAGAGTTACGTGTGTAGCCTTAATTATCTACGATCTAAAAATATTTATGAGGGTTTTAATTTCATGAATTTTAACACATCGGGAAATTCTCAACATTAAAACCCTCGTGAATATTAGCAACTATACAGTACCCAGAATATAAGACTGCAACCATTATTTATGTAAACCCTGTAATACATACTTGTCACCCATTTGCCAGAGAAAAAATAGTATTCTTGAAATCTGGCTTTCATTTCTAGAAATCATCATGAGGTTATACATCTGTTATTTTCTTTTCATGACATAACAATCAAACAACTGATCAGAAAATGTGTTTTCACATACATCATATACAAAACATGTATGCAACGATGTTCTGTTAAACCGAATAATACAGTTAGTCAAATAATCAAAAGGAATTGAAGCTAAATGTAAACTGATTTACTTAACCAGACGTACATTCATGTTGGTGTTAGGTGCAGAAGTGTTTATATATAGCGCTGTCAAATAACATTTTGTATTCATGATAAATAACGATGTTAGAATATATTTCGTGTTTTGTGTTCATGGTATTGTGCAGGTTTAACTAGCCAATCCCTTTCCATTTGGTTCCACAGTTTCTGAGACTATGAATGATGAAGGCTAACCAATTTTCACAATTCTTTTCTCATTTTAAAGAGTTTGCCAGCTCATTCCACAAGCAAATTTAACAAGAAATTTCATTTAACCCTTTCACCACTGTTGACCCTAATGGACTCATCCCAATCAATGCATGGTAGAGTCTACTAAAATTACATAGGGGTGAAAAGGTTAAAAGTTATCCTGTATCTATGACTGAAACAAGTACAGGACATCAAAATAACACTCCATGAAAAATGACAAACTCTATATTGTTGGCATATGTATTGATAAAGAGAAATATTTTCATATTCAATCGAAATAAATGTACATTTGTTGTAGGCAAACTCAATGAGAGTTAAGATTCTCTTTAGAGTTAAATAGAGTAGGAATTGTGAAAACCAGTAAAATCATTCGCTCAAAATCCGTCGAATCCGAATGAAAAAGGACAGACAATAAGCAAAATATTTTTCAGTAAGTTGTGCTGGAAAAAGCTGATATCTGTGTTAGTGTCTTGTGTAAGATGAGGGACAAAGGGCATAAAAAACAGCAACAAAATTTAACGAAGTTAAAATAACAAAATCAAACTCAATAGACAAGAATTGAAAAAAATAAAAAATAAAAAAGTGGAAATTTGTGAAATAAGAAACTACTAAAAGATGGCAAAATAGGAATTTTAAGAGAAAATATTGAAATTGCTTCAGAATTTGAAGTGAGCTAAATATTCAAAACAGAATGAGCAACATATAAATGTTAGTGCTTATGGTGACAGACAACACGTTCAATATACAACGCGGTCTATATACAGTGAACCTGTCTAATCTGCCAACCTGTGCACCCAACACATTGGTCAGACTAGACAGTTCGTTTTTTAAAAGACACAGGATTTATTTGATAGATTTTTTTTGACAGAAACGGTAAAGCAATTGTATGTTGGATACGAGAATGTTTGAATATTCAGATAATGTATAAGACAAGGTCGACTGTTTCTTGGTGCTTGGGGACCCCAGGTTTGTGGTCGTGGACACCTTTACGTCGTCAGTGGTACTGAACGAGTTAATGCAGTTCTACTGTGTGAGATTTTATATATACGGTACATTTGTATTTGAAAAGTAGTTTTTTAAGTGACATAAAATCGAAAGGTAGGCATGCATGCAGGGTAACCCGGACCAACACATGCACAAAGCGTGGCATTCTCCGATCCTTGACAACATGTGCAGGGTCGTCTCCGATTACGTAATATAATGACGGGGTGACGTGTTGCTACTGTTTACAAGTATAAAGTCACCAAAAGACAGCCCTACACAAATCATGTCCAGTTACATTTTGTTTGAAAAATAGAAATACCCGGTGAGGAAAGATGTGCTGTGCCGCCAAATTGACTGATTTGTTTCCTCATTGACACGTACAAGGAATTAGAGAAACAAATAATTGGCTTTACATGTCGACTCAGCTGTATTGTTTGTTTTTGTTTGTACTTAATGTATCCTCAAAATATTCATACTATCCACAGATAATTAAATACTTGTAGCAACAGGTCAACTCCCTCATCTCTCTTTAAAGACTGGCTCAAAAATCCAGGTGCAGACACATTAGTGTTTTGTATCTTTCCAGTTTTGTCCACTGTTATCCTTCAGTAGGGTTCGCACAGGTAAGTATTATTTTTTGCAAAAATGTACCTTGAAGATAACTCACTGGTGGATATTCAGTGAAGAACGGTACCTATTTTATACCTTGTTAAAAGATAATTGCTTTTTCTATAGAAGTCTGTCTTTCTGGATTCTACACGTGATATTTTTGAGTCAGTCTTGAGCGATTTGCTGGGGTGGCGAGCTCGAAGTCGGTATATAAATTTAAAAGATCTGTCGACAAACTTACAGGTTCCATCCGGTTAACGTTAAGGGCCGGGGCTGACTCTGCCCTACTATGAATGATGGGTCCCTTATGTACTGGCTAAACAACACAGAGCAAGTTGGGGTATAAAACACCTGTTAGTCTGTATGATGTGTTAGGCTACATTTACAGTCCTCCCTTCTGTAAGTAGCTTCTATAGGGTCTCTGAATGGTGATTTATGAATAGTTATTCATAATGTTGATGTATTTTTACCCCTCCAAATTTATTAAGGCCTAGCAGTCATTCTCGAGTATTTCTTATTTTATTTTATATATATATTGTCCTGTCAATTTATATATATTGACATTTTTGTATTTCCCATTTTGTTCAAGTGTTTCCTAAAACAACCGACATCTCCTTCTCTACGAAAAAAGTACACAGCTATCTCTTAATAAAAACAAAGAGAAAAGAAACGAAAATCGATTTAATGCATGCAATAACGAGTGAACGATTTTCTTAACATTAAAAAAACAAAAGAGACTGGTCAACAATCTGAACATTATACATTGTAGTTAGGATTCTAAGAAGTGATTATCAAACTATTAAATTTGCCTCAGTAACTACTGTCAAGGACTTGGATAACGGACTAATCTAATTCCGTGCTACTGTGACAATTATTTTGTGGAAATCGAATGTGAGACGATACAGTTGGTGTATAAAGGACTTTTTATCATGCACGTGCAGATTATGTACGTTTATTGAAACTACAAATAGAAGTAGCATATTTCATCGAGTATAATATGTGAGGTTTATGTTGTACATGTTACTGTGTGTTCAGCCATGTTTGCTTGTGACTCTACTTATTTTATCAAGCCGTGAAAAACTTTGAAACCTAGTTATCTCCCTTAGTCAATAAATCTGAGTTGTCTCCCCTACAAATATTTTTTAGCTATACAGTGCAAATATTGGACAAAAAATTGCAGACCTATTAAGGTAAACTCTTGCATCATTTCTCATGAAAAACCTAGCTTCTGATGAAAGATATATGTAAATTTTCAACACGATGAGAGGCAAAATTTGTAAATACAAAACTTAATCAAATTGTCCCAAGGATGGTACTGTACCAAATTCCAACTGGCTGCATCCTAAGGCTTAAGAGTACACTTATTGCTAAGCATCATTCAAAAATAGCAATTTTAACTCATTCACCCCTGAAGACACATTTTAACTCTTCCAACTCAAAGGTTGGAATAGTTCATTATAAAATTTCAGGGGTGAATGAGTTAATGGTGAGAAGAGGATATTGCAATTTTTACCTTGAGTACATATATATTTTATACACAGTCTGGGTAGAACTGACCCTCAAGGTGGTGCTCTTTGGAAAAGTTTCTGGATATATTGTAATACATAGTACAAACATGTAAATCAGAAACGGATTTCCTTTACAAACAGAAAGATGTGTTTCTCTTTTGAGAAGACAGGCTATATAATGATAGGGTGAAAAGCAGATCGACCACACTTACAGATGCGTGCATATGAGAAGAGTTTTGGCGATCTCGAGTAAAATCTGGATCACTCCCCATATTTTTCCCTCGTAGATTTCCAGAGTGCATAACATTCTGAAAGAACAACACGATACGCATTCATGCAGAGAGTGGTAGATTATTGTGCTTTGGAAAAACATGTCATTGGAGCATAGCAACACATTAGTTGATCATAGCAACGTATCAAAGGATCATAGCAACCGAGCCACCAATGAGTGGCGTATTAGCAACACATCAAAAGGATCATAGCATCAGTGGAGCGTAGCAACAGAGACACTTCAGAATGGCATAGCAACAAGTTAGAATTCAAGGGAGGTCACTGTATCATGGCAGATTATAACCTTCATAATTTGAACATACATTTTATAGCTTTTTTAATCCAATGAAAATTAATACACATTATTTGAAAAAATATGAAAACTAGTCTTATAATTATTCTATTGAAATGTAAAATTATTACAAATGTACCAGGTTTCATTTTAAAGTTTTGGTTAGTTGAGGCATATCTCCCAATATTCATAATTACAAATTCTTTTTGTAAAGATTTGCAATAAACAGTGACCTATATAGTGAAGTTGTCTAGCAATTGCACAGCACAGTAATATCGATGCAAGGAAGATAACTCTAGATTTTTGACACAATAAATGCAGATAAAGACCTGGGCCATTTTCGTTTATCGCGATCCAAACGGTTGAACCGGTTGGACCAAAGTTGTTAGTTTATGAAATAAGGTCGGACCTAGTAATCTGATGCTGCTTTCAGCCAAGTCTTGACAAAGCCTTGCAAGGCCTGCACATAAACATTTGCAGGTCCACCAAGATTTATACCCTAAAATGTTACATTCAAAAACAGACAAACCAATTGTTCCACAAAAACAATCCAGAGTATTCCAGATAGGATATAAGGGGGACAAGCAGGTATTTTTTGTGACCATCACGCTATATATTGTGACCCTGCCCCCCCCCATATAATCATATCTTGAATAGTCCTAAATACAAACAGCTTGCAGGACTGTTTAGTGCACATATACATGTAGAAATATGTTATCAATAAAATTCTAAAAAGCAAGAAAAGGTAGCCAACATTTCATTTAGGACCTGAAAATCACAAAGAATGCTTTCTACATGCAAAATCTCCTAGTATTTCCTCCAAAGTGAAACCAGAAACCATTTTCCCTTCCATTGAAGTGGTTAAAAGATTTATCAAAACATGCAGATTATACATTATAAAGTATACATCAAATTAAATACGTACTAAACATAAGTTACAAGATACAGTAAGAATATCCATACATAGAAAAGTTACATACAAGTATTTAATATAAATTGCAGTACACAGCTGTACAAAAATGTGATACATTAGATTGCAGAATAATCACACAATAGTTAATTCAGAGTTGGCAAAAATTAGTACAAACTACAGTCAAATGCCGATCAAAATAAACAAAAAAGGCAAGTACATGATAAAAGCTGATCTGTTTATCACTCATCCCCACTAATATGAAAACACGGGTTAATGTTGTGATCGTGTCATTTGATGGAGAAGGACTGTATTTTATTGAGCAGCAGCTAGTGTATTTACGGTGTTTCCCAATTCTATTTACTTGTTGCCCAATCACATTTTATATGTTTAATGAAGTGAAAAACTTTTACATGATACAGTCAATGTGCCTTAAACTGTTCATCAAAGGAATGAAACAGCCAGTCTCTTTTAATTATTACATAAACATGCATTTTCTCTCTCAAAACGAACACAAATATTTTTCTTTGTCAATTATCAGTGTCTTTTTAAAAAAAAAAAAAAAAAATTTTTTTTTAAAATTTCATCTTTATTAATGAAGAAGATATCCTTACATAGAAACTAACATTGGATATTAAGTACTACAGTGCCAGATGTACAACTTTTTTAAGGTGTTAAAAAGGTGGAAACAGATTTTCAAAGAAAAGTGTAAGGAGAGTACTTATTGAATGAAAGATACCTGTTGTAACAAATACAGTAGGTGTTATAACTATAGTTTTATTGTTCGTATGAAACACAAGTTATATATTTATCCCACAAACCTGCGACAGTTTTCAGCGCATCAGGCTGGGGAAGTAGTTTTTTATAATTTCAGTGTGAAATAACTTTGGATGGTGAAATCTCACAATATTTTTACTGAATCACATGGAAGAAACAAAATAATCAATTTGAAACTATTACAATTTGTATTTAATGTTGTGAGTTTATTACTACTACCGTCTGTCCTATACTTGTAGGTTCTGCTATGGTGAATTTCTATTGATTAAGGTGGCTCCACACATCGTCATCAGCGTCCATTTTAGTGACGTACTTCCGGAAAAAGTACAGCTCGGACTCAATTAACTTGATCGAAATGTGCATGTACACCGTGTCGTCATTTCCGTATTGCGTATCGGGCATTCAATATCGTAGTGCAAATTATAGTAACACCTGGGCCGTTTTCGTTTAAACGGTTAAACTGATCGGACCACTGTTGTTCGTTTATTAAATAAGGTCGGACCTAGTAATCTGATGCTGCTTTCAGGCGAGCCTTGAGAAAGCCTTGCAAGGGCTGCATACACATTTGCAGGTCCGACATGATTTATACCCGAAATTGTTACATTTATAAACGGTCAAACCGGTTGTTCCGCATAAACGAACAGGCCCCTGGTAAACAATAGTACACGTGCGTGCCGATGATATGTCAACACCCGATATCGAGATTTTACCGGGAAATGTATAATCACACGTACTTCAGGAATAAAGCTTTCCAATTCATAGACATAAACAGACTCACGGGAAGACAGTGACATGAGACTAGACGACCTCAAGAAGGTCATATAGGAAACGCATGGAATGCGGACGTACC